>NW_018407826.1:190488-232522 GCF_002113885.1 Mizuhopecten yessoensis
GCTGTAGGCAACACACTCAAACAGTTGTACTCGCTGTAGGCAACACAACCAAACAGTTGTACTCGCTGTAGGCAACACACTCAAATAGTTGTACTCGCTGTAGGCAACACACTCAAACAGTTGTACTCGCTGTAGGCAACACACTCAAACAGTTGTACTCGCTGTAGGCAACACAATCAAACAGTTGTACTCGCTGTAGGCAACACACCTAAACAGTTGTACTCGCTATAGGCAACACAACCAAATAGTTGTACTCGTTGTAGGCAACACACCCAAACAGTTGTACTCGCGGTAGGCAACACACCCAAACAGTTGTATTCGTTGTAGGCAACATATCCAAACAGTTGTACTCGCTGTAGGCAACACAACCAAATTGTTGTACTCGTTGTAGGCAACATACACAAACAGTTGTACTCGTTGTAGGCAACATACAAAAGCAATTGTACTCGCTGTAGGCAACACACCCAAACAGTTGTACTCGCTGTAGGCAACACACACAAACAGTTGTACTCGTTATAGACAACACAACCAAACAGTTGTACTCGCTATAGGCAACACACCCAGACAGTTGTACTCGCTATAGGCAACACAACCAAACAGTTGTTCTCGCTATAGGCAACACACCCAAACAGTTGATCTCGCTATAGGTAACACACCCAAACAGTTGTACTCGCTAAAGGCAGCACAACCAAACAGTTGTACTCATTATAGACAACACAACCAAACAGTTGTACTCGCTATAGGCAACACACCCAAACAGTTGTTTGCGCTAAAGGCAACACACCCAAACAGTTGTTCTCGCTATAGGCAACACACCCAGACAGTTGTACTCGCTATAGGCAACACACCCAAACAGTTGTACTCGCTATAGGCAACACACCCAGACAGTTGTACTCGTTGTAGGCAACACAACCAAACAGTTGTTCTCGCTATAGGCAACACACCCATACAGTTGTACTCGCTATAGGCAACACACCCAAACAGTTGTACTCGCTATAGACAACACAACCAAACAGTTGTACTCATTATAGACAACACACCCAAACAGTTGTACTCGCTATGGTCAACACACCCAAATAGTTGTACTCACTATAGGCAACACACCCAAACAGTTGTACTCGTTTTAGGCAACACACCCAACAGTTGTACTCGTTGTAGGCAACACACCCAACAGTTGTACTCGTTGTAGGCAACATACACAAACAGTTGTACTCGTTGTAAGCAACATACACAAACAATTGTACTCGCTGTAGGCAACACACCCAAACAGTTGTACTCGCTGTAGGCAACACAACCAAACAGTTGTACTCGTTATAGACAACACAACCAAACAGTTGTACACGCTATAGGCAACACACCCAAACAGTTGTTCTCGCTATAAACAACACAACCAAACAGTTGTTCTCGCTATAGGCAACACACCCAAACAGTTGATCTCGCTATAGGCAACACATCCAAACAGTTGTACTCGCTAAAGGCAGCACAACCAAACAGTTGTACTCGTTATAGACAACACAACCAAACAGTTGTATTCGTTATAGACAACACAACCAAACAGTTGTACTCGCTATAGGCAACACACCCAAACAGTTGTTCTCGCTATAAACAACACAACCAAACAGTTGTTCTCGCTTTAGGCAACACACCTAAACAGTTGATCTCGCTATAGGCAACACACCCAAACAGTTGTACTCGCTAAAGGCAGCACAACCAAACAGTTGTATTCGTTATAGACAACACAACCAAACAGTTGTACACGCTATAGGCAACACAACCAAACAGTTGTACTTGCTATAGGAAACACACCCAAGCAGTTGTACTCGTTGCAGGCAACACACTCAAACAGTTTTACTCGCTTTAGACAACACAACAAAATAGTTGTACTCACTATAGGCAACACACCCAAACAGTTGTACTCGCTGTAGGCAACACACCCAAAAAGCTGTAATTGTTTTAGGCAACACCCAATAGCTGTTGTCAAGACTGATATGCCGCATTACATTTTTGTGCTTCCGTATAAATTCTGTTGTAAGGAAACATTACTGTATATAGAAAACCGAAGCATCTGGCAAGTTTATAGGTTTGACCTTTTCATGAGAAAATGCACATATCTTCTCTCCAACCTAAGTTCACAGACAAACCACATTGCACGCGAACGCAATTTCCATCAGACTTTGCTTGAATACTCGGTTTAATAGCAGAGTTATAAATAGAAACAAGAGATAAGACACCAATCATGTCAGAAATCGTCATAAAACAGGTAATACACTACCTGTAATGAACTGGTATCAATAGATTTGACCGATAATCGGCATACTTAAAATACCATTGGCTACACGGTGCATTGTATGCTGTAGCTTTACACTTGGTGCGTAGGCATACGGGAATTGGAATGGTAGTGATGGGAAAGTAGAGAATTACTGCTTTGTATGATCAGCAGGGCAATGAGTGGGTAAGAGGAGAAGAATAAAAAGAAGCAAGGACTAACGGATGAAAAGGAAGAGAAGAATCAAAGTAAAATAGCGACAAGTGCATGGGAGAGTAAAGGGGGAGAGTGAAAGAGGAGCTAAGTAGAGGAAAGAGGAGATACGATGAAGGAGTAGAGCGCAGAGTGTCAAGAATAGGAAAATAATGAAATGACGAATACAGAGAACGACAGGGTCCTTAAAGAAAGCATGAGAGTAGTAAAAGGAGAGAGGGGTAAGAGAGAAGAAAGAGTCGAGGACTCCAGAAGATAATGAAATGAGGAAAGAAGGGGTTCGGGGAGGTAGAATGTGAACTGGAAACTAGGTTTTGAGGAGATGTGAGCGATAGATGGAAAGAGAAAAAAACTGTAGAGGAAACGATTTGTGAAGGGGAGCAGAAGAGATTATAGTAGGGGGAAAATGATGACAAGATTATAGGAGGGGAGAAATGATGACAAGATTATAGGAGGGGGGAAATGATGACAAGATTATAGGAGGGGGAATGATGACAAGATTATAGGAGGGGGGAATGATGACAAGATTATAGGAGGGGGAAAATGATGACAAGATTATAGGAGGGGGGAAATGATGACAAGATTATAGGAGGGGGGAATGATGACAAGATTATCGGAGGGGGAAAATGATGACAAGATTATAGGAGGGGGAAATGATGACAAGATTATAGGACGGATAGAGAAGGTTACAATGAAGAAGTAGTAATAATTGAAAATGAGAATAAGATAAGAAGGCGTGAAATGAAAAGGAAAAAAAGAAGCGATAGAGGAAGAAGAGGCGAAACCCGAGCAAATATTGGAAGAGAATGACAACGGACGGAAGGTGGTTTGTTGGAGAATGAGATTAGTGTAGGAAAAGGCAAGCTGGATGTTCAAGAGGTGAAGGCAGCGAGGGTGAAAAAGGTAGAAAATGAGTTATCATTACTGGAGAGA
Source organism: Mizuhopecten yessoensis (assembly GCF_002113885.1). Lineage (NCBI taxonomy): Eukaryota > Metazoa > Mollusca > Bivalvia > Pectinida > Pectinidae > Mizuhopecten > Mizuhopecten yessoensis. Next base: position 193,901 of record NW_018407826.1, read on the forward strand.
TTTGCGTAAAGTTTTTATAAGGATGGGAACTGAGAAGTCTATCATACAAGGTATGACGACAACTTAAATAAAGGTTGAAGGTCCGAGGAACGAGAACGAAAACTGAGAGATATATTATACAAGGTATAATGACGACAACTTAAATAAAGGAGAAATATTTGAGGAATTAGGACGCGAAAAGAAGGATGTAGGAAATGAGAAGAAGTGTTAGAGGTATGACCAGAGGACAACACGTCTTTGTGTTACAGTAACAGAGAGATAAAGGAGCAGTGAATTCTGATCAGATGAGGACAGGGAAGGTCAATTAAGGCGGCGAAGGTGATAGTATCAGCACGTGTACGACCGATTCCACGTGATGATAACGAGATGAGACATGGGTACTGCAGCGACCTCCATAGCTACATAACGGTGACGCAATGTAAACGAAACTACACCATGTACGAGAGTTACGCGAGCGAGGTCGTGGTAAACAGTGCCAAATGTTCGGGGAGGGTGCCAAAGCACACAACAGTATCCTTGCCGTCAGATTACAGAGTTCAGGTTCCGTCCCTGATTGAGACAATACAACACAAAATGCATAATAAAACAGGCTTTACTAATCTTGGCTATTTGTTTCACACTGTTTTGTTTCCAGAATTAAAGTCATCAAAAAGTCATAATGCCTCCAAGATAGACAAAAATAGGAGATAAAGACACTCATATTACAAACTATCACTTAAGTCCTTCCACGCCCAAACATACTGTTCATTTGTGTACGTGTGCGTCTTGAAGCGCTGCACACGTGCGTGTACATTCCAGGTTATTTATTGAAATATTTGATTTTGCTATTTTCTCTGAAACGCGATTTATTACCACTTTATTAATGACTAGCAGCTATATTTTGTACGGCCTGGCACCTCAGTACAGGAACAATATGTCTAGTTTCAGGACGAATACTTTATATGTTTCATTAAGCGGGGTGAACACTTTCTGATCTGAGTATTCATCGCACGAGCAGGCTGATTGTCAAAAGGAAACAGCAGTTACTCGGTTAATTAATTTACAAAGGACAAACATGTAACTGAAAATATAAATTTCACGTCACGTTAAACGACGTTGCGCCGATCCGTTACAATTAAGTTCAAGAAGATTCGTTCTTTTTGCTACTTTTCACACATAACAAGTGCTATTTTTTACACTAGAAAAAACGTTAACTATGTATCTGTATCTTATCTAAAATAAAAACTGTCAATAAAGACCAACTTCCCTATAAGGACCACTTGTCTATCAAAAACATCTCTGTTTATTATATAAGACCACCTGTCTTCAAAAACAAATTTCCATATAAAAATACCTCCATATCAAGACCAGCTTCCGTAGTAAGACACCTGTCTAAAATAGCCATCTCCCTATAACTCTCATTAACAATATCACAATAATGTACACAATATCATAGCAGGATATCTTGAAAGATCATCTGTCTATTCCAATCTTGTTTTATATAAACTTTTCGAACCGAACACATAATTTCAAATTAAACAAAAACAGACGGAAAACTAAGAACTGTAGCAATTTTTTTTATAAATGTAAATATTTATAATCAGGAACCTTCATTACTCTGACAAGCTGAAGGACACACAGCTACCAGTAAGGTGATACTTCACATCGAATGTACATCGTGCGCGGGGGATATTATTGAGTAGAGCAAACCTGTCGTACACTAGCTTCGGTCTTTACAGTGTATAGAGAACGATCTAAACACGCGTTCAACGCCCCCTACAATCCATCCCATAATACACATCACCTATGTATATAATTATCAATAGTAAGCAAATTCTCTTTGATGTAATATGACATACCAGTTCGAGAGGTTATGTAAGATGTGATCTAATTTCACTCGGAATCCCTCGGCTTGTGACGGGGTAATCTGGTGAAACAGACGGTACACGTTAGTAGGTAATGTAGCTAGTTTGTTGGTTGGCACGGCGTATCGTAATGCTCATTTCAGCAAATGTAAGAAACAGTTCTAGACGATAACATTTCACAGGGTTTTTACAGACCGTAGACAAAAAAAACACATCGCAATGCTATTTATATATAAATAACAGCAATGTTTCAGCATCGAGTCATAATAAAAGAAATCACGCAATTGATGTCAAGGTCATGTTCAATTCCTATGCAATATACATACATAAATGAGAGTACAAATACAATTATCACTCAGTTATCATTGTATATAGAATACATTGATTTGTAAGGTTTATTCCATGTGTATTTATCTTTTGTAGATTATACAAAGAATTACAAGATTTTGAACAAGATGCCTGTACTTTGTTAGAAACAGACAGTTCTTACGTTTCTGGCTAGCTTTTTGTGTGGCCATTTATCCTGTTTTCAGCGACTCTCTGGGACAAGAACAATAGACTCTATCATTTAACCATCTGCCTAAGACTATCAGGATAAAACACATACCTATCCAATACATTTAAATTATTTCTCATTTTGGCAGCTAAACAGCTATAAATAACAATGAATTTGCATTTTAAGACATTCTGCCGCTTCCAGCAATGACTCTTTTGAGCTACAAAATGGAAATGTTACCAACATGGCGTCAGAAATAACTTTCGTCCTGAGAATGAAGATTTACCTCAAACAAATTATTGGAATTTTGTTTTTACAGTAGATATTGATGGGACAGATGTACTGTGTTTGTATATCTGAGAGATATTGACTGGGATGGTTAAGTTGATCAATACATGATGTTTTATATCATATAACAAACACCATTTGAGTATTCTGGTCGCTTGTATCGTTACATGGTTGCTAGGAAAAACCATGGTTGCTAGATAGGTAATTTTGTACAAAGCCACACTGATATTTATTTCTGTTAATCAACTAGTGTTTTATGGATTTCTATAGATAACTTTCACTACATGTACCGCTGATCCAGACAGTATTTGAGTCAACACCCTTGACAATCCCATAACGGAATGCGAACCTTTTATGGAGGCAAGCAATGATTACTTTAACATGAAATGCCCCCTCCCCACCCAAACCCCACCAAAAATACTATGATATTCCACTTCATATGCAGGAGCATAAACTTGCAACGACAAAATTAATAATCTATATTTATTCTTAATTTTTACAGCATCCACTACAACGTATTTCCTTTATTCACATGGAAATAAAACACACCGTGATATAATATACCAAAACGTCAAAAAAACACAATGATATAATATACCAAAACGTCAAAAAAAACACAGTGACAAAATATACCAAAACGTCAACTCACAGTGACAGAATATACCAAAACGTCAACTCACAGTGACACAATTAACCAAAACGTCAACATACAGTGACAGAATATACCAAAACGTCAACATACAATGACAGAATATACCAAAACGTCAACTCACAGTGACAGAATTAACCAAAACGTCAACTCACAGTGACAGAATATACCAAAACGTCAACTAACAGTGAAACAATTAACCAAAACGTCAAATCACAGTGACAGAATATACCAAACCGTTAACTCACTGTGACACAATTAACCAAAACGTCAACTCACAGTGACAGAATATACCAAAACGTCAAAACACACTGACAGAATATACCAAAACCTCAACTCACAGTGACAGATTATACCAAAATGTCAACGCACAGTGACAAAATATACCAAAACGTCAACTCACAGTGAAAGAATATTCCAAAACGTCAACTCACAGTGACAGAATTTACCAAAACGTCAAGTCACAGTGACAGAATATACCAAAACGTCAAAACACACGGACAGAATATACCAAAACGTCAACTCACAGTGGCAGATTATACCAAAACGTCAAATCACAGTGCCAGAATATACCAAAACGTCAAAACACACTGACAGAATATCCCAAAACGTCAACTCACAGTGACAGATTATACCAAAACGTCAAATCACAGTTACAGAATATACCAAAACGTCAAAACACACTGACAGAATATACCAAAACATCAACTCACAGTGACAGAATAAACCAAAACGTCAACTCACAGAGACAGAATATATCAAAAAGTCAACTCACAGTGACAGAATATACCAAAACGGCAACCCACAGCGACAGATGATACCAAAACGTCAAAACACAGTGACAGAATATATCAAAACGTCAAAACACAGTGACAGAATATATCAAAACGTCAAAACACAGTGACAGAATATATCAAAACGTCAAAACACAGTGACAGAATATATCAAAACGTCAAAACACAGTGACAGAATATAGCAAAACGTCAACTCACAGTGACAGATTATACCAAAATGTCAGCGCACAGTGACATAATATACCAAAACGTGAACTCACAGTGACAGAATATACCAAAACGGCAACCCACAGCGACAGATGATACCAAAACGTCAAAACACAGTGACAGAATATAGCAAAACGTCAACTCACAGTGACAGATTATACCAAAACGTCAAATAACAGTGACAGAATATACCAAAACGTCAAAACACACTGACAGAATATACCAAAACCTCAACTCACAGTGACAGATTATACCAAAACGTCAAATCACAGTGACAGAATATACCAAAACGTCAAAACACACTGACAGAATATACCAAAACGTCAACTCACAGTGACAGATTATACCAAAACGCTAAAACACAGTGACAGAATATACCAAAACGTCAACATACGTTGACAGCGTCAACATATACCGCAATGTGAACCAATAGAGTCAAAATAGTTACCTGAAGTCGATACGAAAAGATAACCGGAATTAACTTGGTAAACATCAAAATAACGGAAAGATATCAGTAACCCCATTATACCATTCTTCTGTTTTGAGGCACCGGAATTGTCCGGAGGTTAACTTCTGTCTTACTGGGACAGTGTGCGGACATTTTCGCACGTGCGAATGCCTACCACGTAAGTTAGTGTGAAAAATGATACAGGAAAATTATTCTCAACGCAAGTTTTGTGACATTGCACTTTAATTTCACACCCAAAAACGACATAAGTTATATATGTTTAAGGTGATATCTGCTCTTCTCGAAAAATACGACTCACTTGTGTAAGCTTGCCTAGAACTATCACCGGTACGTTGTTTCAAAGGGCATTACATTTTATCTATATTATTATGCAAACAGTAGTAGATAACAATTCAGCTGTACCCGTGTTAAAAAATCATTTACAAAACGTTTCATCGGTCGTAAATCAAAACAATTCTCCTGGAAAATCAATGGAAGGAAATTTGCTCACTGGTTTATAAAATGATGTCATAACTTTCTCCAACTGCATGGTTTATATTCTGCCTATTTCTCATAGAAACCTATGATAGTCCTTGAACAATTAACCTTTTCAGAGGTCAAAATATGAATTATAGCAGGTTAATTACGGTCAGATAAAAATATATCAAGAATGCATTTCTGGGGCTTTCCAACGTTGTCAAAAGATCAAATAGAATACACTGAACGTAATACAACTTCCTTCTTGTCCCTACTGACTACTTTGACAACATGCTCCGGTTCCAGGTTTCATTGACCGTTACGTATTATAGGCAGTTGTAAATGTTGCGTTCTGGTTGCTGTCGTTTCGGTGACGTGGACTCCGTTATATGATGAGTTCATGGTCAAATCGCACATGTGGTATTGCATACAGTAGCATTGTGCATTGTGCGCCTGCGTACTGGGGGTAACACAGGGACGTTGCTACACCGATGACGGCGTGACGACACCGGAATTATCGTGCACATTACCGCGCCTGATTATAAGCGGGAGAACACTGGCACGAGGCCAGGCATGCATGGTGTTGACGACAAACCTTATACACCGCATTTTGAAATAAGTTTCATTCATTGGACAGATTCAATAATATCGTTGGTAGTTTGACGTACGAGTGATGTTTTGAGTGTACATCACGACTGTTCTTACCCTAAACACATTCTAAATAGTCTTTTATTGGCACCATGTGGACACCCTGTACAGTTTGGCTGATAGGGAGCTTTATTTGTTACTGTAGGTAACTGTTCGTTATGTAGAAGTGGTGTACACAGATAGATGTTGCAGGTGGTAACGAGTTTTTTTTAACTTATCTTTTATAAAAATAATTTCCTGTATGTATGTGTTAATTAATTGTATAATGTATGTCGTGTGGCTACAAATTGTACATTGTAATATTTGACTAGCTGGTGTGTGTATTTTAGTTTCGTTCTGTAGTAATATTTGACTTGCTGGTGTGTATATTTTAGTTTCGTTATGTAGTAATATTTGACTTGCTGGTGTGTGTATTTTAGTTTCGTTATGTAGTAATATTTTACTTGCTGGTGTGTGTATTTTAGTTTCGTTATGTAGTAATATTTGACTAGCTAATGTGAGTGATTGCGTGGGCTGGTCGTAATTGCCTTGGGTCGGAGGTGTTATACCACAGACAAGCTCATCTCACTAACAGTCATGTAATTACCTCCTGACAATATTAACAGTCTACTACCGACCAAAACACTCAATCTCACACCAACTCCAATACATGTTAAACAACCGCGCTCATAAAAACCAGGTCGTAATTTTAAATGTCTGTTAAACAGTAGTCTTAGACGAATTAAATACTGTTTATTTGTCTCGATATCAAAATGACATGATTGGTTAATCTCCCTTTGGCTACAATCGATCTACCAATCAACGGAGATCTCCAGAGAAAGTCCGTCAAGTGGAGCAAGTGATCAGTGCTGAACCACAAGGCCAACACGTGGATAGACGTTTGACTCACATTACTGTAAGCGCCTATGCGCTACGTCCTTTACCATCGCTTAGTATATAGTTGGTCTGAATTCAGGTGTAATTAACATGTTCAGTGGTGATGACCTATATTGGCTACCTGTCTAAGAACTCTATATCTAGCGCACCATGTCTAACATACTCTATATCTGGCTCACCTTGTCTAACATACTCTATACATGTATCTAGCTCACCTGTCTAACATACTCTATATCTAGCTCACCTAACATACTCTATATCTAGCTCACCTGTCTAACATACTCTATATCTAGCTCACCTGTCTAAGATACTCTATATCTAGCTCACATGTCTAACATACTCTATATCTAGCTCACCTGTCTAACATACTCTATATCTAGCTCACCTGTCTAACATACTCTATATCTAGCTCACCTGTCTAACATACTCTATATCTAGCTCACCTGTCTAACATACTCTATATCTAGCTCACCTGTCTAACATACTCTATATCTAGCTCACCTGTCTAACATACTCTATATCTAGCTCACCTGTCTAACATACTCTATATCTAGCTCACCTGTCTAACATACTCTATATCTAGCTCACCTGTCTAACATACTCTATATCTAGCTCACCTGTCTAACATACTCTATATCTAGCTCACCTGTCTAACATACTCTATATCTAGCTCACCTGTCTAACATACTCTATATCTAGCTCACCTGTCTAACATACTCTATATCTAGCTCACCTGTCTAACATACTCTATATCTAGCTCACCTGTCTAACATACTCTATATCTAGCTCACCTGTCTAACATACTCTATATCTAGCTCACCTGTCTAACATACTCTATATCTAGCTCACCTGTCTAACATACTCTATATCTAGCTCACCTGTCTAACATACTCTATATCTAGCTCACCTGTCTAACATACTCTATATCTAGCTCACCTGTCTAACATACTCTATATCTAGCTCACCTGTCTAACATACTCTATATCTAGCTCACCTGTCTAACATACTCTATATCTAGCTCACCTGTCTAACATACTCTATATCTAGCTCACCTGTCTAACATACTCTATATCTAGCTCACCTGTCTAACATACTCTATATCTAGCTCACCTGTCTAACATACTCTATATCTAGCTCACCTGTCTAACATACTCTATATCTAGCTCACCTGTCTAACATACTCTATATCTAGCTCACCTGTCTAACATACTCTATATCTAGCTCACCTGTCTAACATACTCTATATCTAGCTCACCTGTCTAACATACTCTATATCTAGCTCACCTGTCTAACATACTCTATATCTAGCTCACCTGTCTAACATACTCTATATCTAGCTCACCTGTCTAACATACTCTATATCTAGCTCACCTGTCTAACATACTCTATATCTAGCTCACCTGTCTAACATACTCTATATCTAGCTCACCTGTCTAACATACTCTATATCTAGCTCACCTGTCTAACATACTCTATATCTAGCTCACCTGTCTAACATACTCTATATCTAGCTCACCTGTCTAACATACTCTATATCTAGCTCACCTGTCTAACATACTCTATATCTAGCTCACCTGTCTAACATACTCTATATCTAGCTCACCTGTCTAACATACTCTATATCTAGCTCACCTGTCTAACATACTCTATATCTAGCTCACCTGTCTAACATACTCTATATCTAGCTCACCTGTCTAACATACTCTATATCTAGCTCACCTGTCTAACATACTCTATATCTAGCTCACCTGTCTAACATACTCTATATCTAGCTCACCTGTCTAACATACTCTATATCTAGCTCACCTGTCTAACATACTCTATATCTAGCTCACCTGTCTAACATACTCTATATCTAGCTCACCTGTCTAACATACTCTATATCTAGCTCACCTGTCTAACATACTCTATATCTAGCTCACCTGTCTAACATACTCTATATCTAGCTCACCTGTCTAACATACTCTATATCTAGCTCACCTGTCTAACATACTCTATATCTAGCTCACCTGTCTAACATACTCTATATCTAGCTCACCTGTCTAACATACTCTATATCTAGCTCACCTGTCTAACATACTCTATATCTAGCTCACCTGTCTAACATACTCTATATCTAGCTCACCTGTCTAACATACTCTATATCTAGCTCACCTGTCTAACATACTCTATATCTAGCTCACCTGTCTAACATACTCTATATCTAGCTCACCTGTCTAACATACTCTATATCTAGCTCACCTGTCTAACATACTCTATATCTAGCTCACCTGTCTAACATACTCTATATCTAGCTCACCTGTCTAACATACTCTATATCTAGCTCACCTGTCTAACATACTCTATATCTAGCTCACCTGTCTAACATACTCTATATCTAGCTCACCTGTCTAACATACTCTATATCTAGCTCACCTGTCTAACATACTCTATATCTAGCTCACCTGTCTAACATACTCTATATCTAGCTCACCTGTCTAACATACTCTATATCTAGCTCACCTGTCTAACATACTCTATATCTAGCTCACCTGTCTAACATACTCTATATCTAGCTCACCTGTCTAACATACTCTATATCTAGCTCACCTGTCTAACATACTCTATATCTAGCTCACCTTGTCTAACATACTCTATATCTAGCTCACCTGTCTAACATACTCTATACGACTGGTTATCCATACATGTACGTTCTGATCTTTTTCCCGGAAAGATATTTGGGTATGCCAGATATCTCAAAAGTCACTGTCACTTAACATAACAGAATAATTTCCCAGAAACGTTTATTTAATTGAATTATGACATTCTTTCCAGACCAAATCTGTTATTCTGCACGATCCGTGTCACCTTGTCAAGACGTGACATTGTATAACGTATAGGTTTTACACGTGTATAGCTTATTTGCGTAAGTTCCAAGTGCCAGTGAAACCATTTCTACTAGTTTGTTTGAAGTGTGGAGTGAGTGTATTATTCACGCTGTGTGATCGTAATGAAAATTGAGTGTCGGAGATATTGGATAAGCCATGTAGTCAGTACAAGGACTCTCCATATCCCAAATTGTTCCAATATATTACAGCGGTTGTAATGATCGGCACCAGCAGGAAATCACGCCATTCTTTCTTTAAGTGTTAGAGTCGCTTAGGTTCCATTGTCAGCCAGTTATTACATTCGTTTACGTTGCTGAGCAGTACTTGAGGGTAGAGAGAACCACATAACGTCAAAGAAGCGAATCTCCGGTAAGGCAGTGTGATAAACTCAATGACATCGATTCAATGTATTGATATACTGCGTTGTCTTTGTTAGGAGTAAACTCAACTATCGCATAATGTAAGAGAGTAGGCTCTTGACAACCAGATTGTTATAGGAATATTCGTGTGACTTCCTCATTTTACTTGAAGGTTGTATATGAAATAACGTTCAATTGTACCTGTCTCATGGAATATGTGTAAGTTTATCATGTTTTAGGCCTATATCAGTATGATTGTGATGAGTTTGTCAAAGGTCAGGCGTATAAAACTATTGAGGTTTATTTGCTCAAGTCTTCATTCATTAGACAACATGGTATACAACTGCCGGACAAAGAAGAGGACTTATGACAATGTGGCAGGTTTAATATTTTGGAGGAAACCTGTATGTTATAGTGCAACAATCTAAATATCTAACATAAAACATTATTGATTGACACCAATAGCTAAATGAACGATGTCATTTATTGGCCTCGTTAACCTACAAACGCAGCTTTGTGTTCGTGCAAAGGAATAACACACATAGTCCACACAGTACGAACTATGTATTCGACGTGCGTTATCGTTGCATTCCTATGCTGCATTTTATACACTGTAGTGGGTGCTGCTGACCAGTGGTCAGCTATGTTTGTACAAACATTGGCAGTATTATTTCCCGTGTCCTTGGTTTGTACTCGTATGTAAGAGAAGATGATGCGCGTGCCGATGGTTCGTGTATGACACCGGTGTCATGCAATCTCATTATGCATGGCACCTCAGCAGCATGGCCACACAACAAAGGACGGATTTGGGTGGTTATTGTAGTTTCTGTTAGAGTCCACACATCTTTGACCCTCTGGCACAGTAGTGATACTTACAACACACATGGTTTATACAAAAGTACATCCCATAATCTAATACATATGTATAAAAGCCAGCTTAAAACGTACGGAGAATGATTAATTGTTAGTTAAGTAGCATCATAAAAAACTAACATTACGTAATGAGAGGGACGGTGTTGTCTTGCTGATATAATCCGATGTTTGTAGGCGGAAAAGTAACATTATTAGAGAATAACATTGACCAATGATGAACCAACATCATTAGAGAATAACATTGACCAATGATGAACCAACATTATTAGAGAATAACACTGACCAATGATGGATTAACATTATTAGAGAATAACATTGACCAATGATGAACCGACATTATTAGAGAATAACATTGACCAATAATGAACCAACATTATTAGAGAATAACATTGACCAATGATGAACCAATATTATTAGAGAATAGCAATGGCCAATGATGAACCGACATTATTAGAGAATAACATTGACCAATGATGAACCGACATTATTAGAGAATAACATTGACCAATGATGAACCAATATTATTAGAGAATAACATTCACCAATGATGAACCACTCCAAGGACGGTAGCATGGGTCAAGGTTACGCCAACACAAACAGGCTAACATGATAAACAAAGGAGATCACGGACATACCATCACACTTAGACGATACACGATACAAGGTTAGACAAACAAAAAATAGGTGACCGTGGTACATGGACGCTTCATCACCAATATACATGACATAGATCCAGGATTCTCAAACACAAATATTACATAATAAGGATTTGATTTAAACATATTTTAATTGCAAAATATACAAAAGGGATTAGACACAGGTTATACAACTTAAAGTTTGCCTTCTCCCTTAAAGCAATGATGATGAAATATACATATGGCTGCAGAGTAGAAAAAAAATGTTGATGACTGTAAATTTAGATGATCCAAAGGAAACAAGAATGAGATAAAATATACAATATACAAATCTTATAGATTATTTTTGCATTGAATGTACCCTTACATGTTTCAGTAACCTGTATATAATATAAACATACGCTGTAATATTACTATAAATAATCTATAGTTTTTATTTTCATATTGAAACTTCTGTCAATGATGCATATCATATAGTCACTAAAACAATATAAAATTCAATAATTTAAAATTAGCTTTGAAATAAAACTTTATGTTTCAACACCGTAGCAGCTTGTGACGCAACAAACCGCATCACACAATGGTCACATCCTTGAAGCCTTCTTTAAAACGCATCGCACCATAATATCAGCTTTCAACAAGTATAAATATCACACATCCTTGGCTTCCTTATGAGTTCCGAGCTTGCTAATTAAGCTCCCTGCTATTCCGGATGCGATCCACTGCGTCAGCAAGGTACCGCCGTGCTAACTACGCGCATAATAGGGACTGAGAATACATCAACACAGGTAGACGATACATTGGCCAAAGGTCATAACCAATCAAATAAACTACACCATAATTAATGAATAAACCAATGGCCGATAGCATAGACCAAAGATAGCCGAAAACCGGAAAGACAATGTCAGATTTAAAAATAAAAAATGACAACCTATAACAATGAAATATCAAACCAAAACGAGATCCCGTATTAAAAGAAAGATGACATGAATCTGGATTGCATGTCTGATGAAATGTGAACCCGTAAATTCAAAGTAAGTGATCCCTTTTGCGAGGTAATTTCCAAGCTTTTCTGCATTTTTTCAAGAAGCTGATTTTTTGAAAAGACTGGTAAGGAAAACCGGCATAGTGGTCATATTTTCAAGGATTCTTTAAATCACATTCTGATGTTCCCAGAATGATACATTATCAAACAGGTGACGACATCACTGCCAGAAAAATCATAATTCAACATCCAATAGATCTTTGAAGGAAGAAAATGAAATTTTGTGCAGCTTTTGTTTTACAAAGAAGATTGCTTGGTTATTATAAAAAAAATAGTTCGTCTTTCTCTTGCTTCCTGAACAAGTCCAATTTATAACCACCAGCTCATAGTTCAACATGAAGGCGTGTTAAGTCACTTGACTTGTATTTACTTTTCAAAGCAATGATGTTTATAAACAGTCGCTAAGTTGACACTCTGTTGTTTTCTTATCGGGATGAAGACCGAGCTATCTAGGGCGATTATTTTGTACCCTTTGTCAGTCAGGAATAAAACACATATCTTTATAGTAATGACGTATACATAGCGACACTAGCTACCTTTTTTTCTCCACAGTGATGACGTATGAACACCGGTACTACATTGTAGTTACATCCACACAATAATGACGTGTGCACATCGGTACTACTTACCGACCCCGGCCATTAGTGATGAAGTAAACACACTAACACCAGTTACATGTACCTATCCCTATAGTGATGACCTGTGTTCAAAGACACTACTTACCTATTCCAATAATGACGGTTTATACTCACTGAAACTCGTTGGCTATCACCATAGTGATGGCGTATACACAACGGCGGCACTACTTACCTATTCCAATAATGACGGTTTATACTCACTGAAACTTGTGGCTATCACCATAGTGATGGCGTATACACACCTACACTAGTTACCTATGCCCATAATGATGACGTATGCACACATACACTAGTTACATATTTCTAAAGTGATTGAGGATACTCACAGAAACTATGTACCTATCCCCAAAGTGATGACGAATGCACAACGGCACTAGCTACCTATCCCCAAAATGACGACGTATAGACACATACACTAGTTACCTATTCCTATAGTGACGGAGGATACTCACAGAAACTTGTTCGCTACATTTTGTATCACCATAGTGATTACACATAAACACCGGCACGAGTTACATATCCTTATAATGATGACGTATACACACAGACATTAGTTACCTAATCCTAAAGTGATGGAATATACTCACAGAAATTAGCAGCCCTGTCCATACCGACATCTAACGGAGAAAACGATACTGTTGCAATAGACAGATAGACTTACGTGTAATTAATAGACTGCTAGAATAATCAGTTAGATAGCTTTAAACAGATTGAAGTTATAGACAGGTGGATACTATAAATAGGTGGTAACTATATACAGGTGGTAAATTTACACATGTGGTAGTTATAAACAGGCGTTTTCTAAAGCAGGTACGAATCAAGTCAAATAAAATAATAACTTGATGCCATTTACCGATTTCCCCCACAACCTCAGAGACACGTGGCGTGTACGTTTATATTATATATGTATATATTGCTGCAACTCCGGACAACAAATATTGCACGTGGTAGCAATCGGTTCCATCTTTACGTACAGATGTTGATTGCCTTGTTGACCGGAGAATTTTTACAAGCATATCTGGTACAAATCATATATTACGCCCATGACTACATAGATACCCGATTTCAGGACATTTACAAATATGTATTTCAATTTAAAAGCATATACATACGTCAACGTATCACATATAAATATAGTAAACGCAAAAGTATCACATACACATACTGTATTCCTACGCAAACGTTCAGTTTTACAAATGTACATAAATTCTTTTGCGAACTTATTGCATGTACATATGTTCCTACGCTAACGTATCGCATAGATGATTTCTACGCGACCGAATTACATGTATTCCTTCGCAAACGTATTACATATATTCCTACGCGAACGTTTAGCATAAATGTCTTACCACCCGAGCGTTTAGCATAAATGTGGTCCTGCGCGAACGGTTAGCATACATGTATTCCTTCGCAAACGTTTTACATATTTTCATACGCGAACGTATTACAGAAATGTATTCTTACGCGAATGTGAACGTTATTATAAATGCATTCCGATATCCACACTATCTGTGTGATAAGTACGTTATAAGACGGTGCTGTGTCAAGGTTTCTCACACTCCGCGTTGTTTTGATTATTTTCTGACAAAATGTATACATACAAATCATACAATGTTCTTTGACGAGACAACCTTACAAAGACCCCACGCTTACTTTCTTTTCTAAAAGAAATACAACAAATGGAGCCACTGTTTGTACTGTAGATATGGGATACGAAATGAGAGAACAAAAACGTATGAATTTAGTGATTCTGTTTATGTGCAAGAAAATCTCTAAAGTGCTAAACTATGCATTGCCGAGCACGACATTCAGTTAGGAGTACATTGTTCACGCTACTACCACAGAAAACTACTCCAGTCTAACAGAGCCAAGACACAAACAACTCTACTGCAATATTCTTGTTTCGTATTAAGTCCCGCTGAGATAAAAGCACAACTGTTACTGTGCTGATCCAGTATAACCAACCTACATTCACGCCCTCCAACCCTCTCCTTAGCCTCTTGTTCCTTTTGATGTGACTTCATTGATTTTACTTATGTGGTTACTTCAGTGAGTCGAAGATAAAACAAGTCTTACCAAACAAGCTCCCACATATGATTGTGTTGATCTTAATACATACTGTCTGAAGATTTGGGTAATTGTTGTTAAGATATATTTCTATAGGATTGTTATTTTATCCTAACTTGCAATTGCAGTACAACAAAACACATGTCTTGAATGTGTCTACCCTGGACCTTTTATTATGGGTTAATTTTCAGCAAAAGAGTGCTAGAGTGAACCTTCGTCGTCGTGTGTTGGTTCAACCCTAAATTGGTCTAGTATATCTAGTTAATAACATAATACAGATACAAAATGTACAGACACGCCCTTGCGGCAAACTTTCTCGGAGGAACACCCCCTCAATCAAGTCACCTAAACAAGCGCCTTCGACACTTCCAATACACACCCCTCAACTCACATCCCTCGATGTTGACACTCGATTTCCTGTGTATTTTAATACGAGATAATAAAAAGTTGTTGAACTTAAAAATAGGGAGAAAACAGGGAAAAGTTTCGTACGTTAATAGAAACCAACAAAGACAAGTTTATGTTAATCGACGGAAATGTGCAGGGAAACGTTTTGTAAGTTAATAGAAATAAAATCAGGAAACAGTTTGGGAATTTACAACACGAGATAGTTTTTATTGGCAAAAATACACGCCACAGGGGAAATATTTGTGAACACCAAATTAAACAGGAGAAAAGCTTTGAATTAACAGAAAAAATGAGTAAAAGCGTTTGTGAATTAACAAAGTAACTCTGAAAGAGTCTGGTGAACCAGGAAAAAAACGAGTAAAGAGAAGTTCCGCACCAACTTAGATGTCCCAACCAATAATATTCTGACATTAATAAAAGCAAACAAACTTATTGAAGGAAAAAAAGGTGTTAGGATATTTGCCTGTGTATCTTTACTGGACTATTGACCGAAATGTAAGTATGAAGCGTACGTTTTGTATATCGAAGAACGTGTTTTTCCAACATATATAGTTATTGTATTTATCCTTTTTTTTTAATTTTGTGTTAATGTTGCCTTAAACATTTACTTAAGTTATATCATGACCAATTAAACGTATGACGTTGTATATACATTTGTACTAATTCTGATCTACTTCAGACGCGTTCGGCGTTCGACTGAAGTGTACAATAATGTGTCTTGATTAAACGAAAGCCGGAGACGTTTATAATTTGAAATATACCGTGGTTTTTTACAGAAGAATAATGAGGACAGGTGTTGTATAATAGACACATTTCACACACTTAACGCCACCAAACGGCGCAATAAACTCGCATTAATCTTCATCATGTTTAGTTATAAATCCGTTTGAAAACACGACAAAATGGGCCTAAATTATTAAAATCTTTTCAACAAAATGTTAGAATTTCATCGAATTATATCAATATTTCGAGCCTGGTGGCTATTTGGTAATTAATCTTATGTTCCTTTTGACTGAAAAGAGGAAATGAAATATTGCAATAAAGCCTATGTTTTATTACATATACTTTGTATATACACGTTTATACGTTATAGCAGGTACACAGCATTAAGTGGGTTAGTCGTGTCATCACGTCATTAATTCTGAACTTAAAACAAGGTAGACCTTGAGCTTGGCATTAGTTCCTGATCCTGGAATCTGGTATTCAGCAACTCTCAAACTAAATTTCAGATTATAACGAAGACCAGACAACGAGCTTGCATTCAATGTGTCCTTGAAATCAATAAATTCGAACAAACTAATTTTGAAGCACCACTCCTTAATTACGAAATTAAGTTGGCAGGCAAGGAGGACTGACATGACTTCCATTATGGTCCGTTTCCTGTCATAAGTGGACTCTCTGTTCCCTTTCAGCAGAATTCGGTCGTTACAGAAGGAGATCGTTTGCAATGTCTCTAAAGCTTAACATACGTTTACAATGGGATCACATAGGAAAATGACCTTTTATCATGGTGTCAGAAAATGAAAATTGAATCAAGCACTGCTAAATAACTTAAAGCTAAAACATACCGCCAACTTATAACCTATTATAATCAATGGCACCATGCTGTGGTGGTTTTACAGATAGTGATGCAAACAATTAACAACAAAGGCAAAATGAATATTTAAGGAATCGAACTACTGACTAATCAGATCAGATCCCTTTTTATTTTATAAGGAAGGAAGACTATTCAAAGTTGTAAAAGCTCTCAAATGGAACTCTTATTCGCGATTACAACTTGTGCAGTGGTATCCTTTACGCGCTGGCGTTCGTGTGAAAAAGGTTTTAAAATGTAAGTCAATGCGCTAACATACGTTCTTATTTTACAAGATTCAGGACCTGGTGTACAGGTGTAAAATGTTGGAGCATGCACGTCATGCTAATAAGGTGTCAAGGGGATAACTTATGGAACTATGTACGGGTTTAACGCGGAAAGGGATACAAAATATCAGACATGTCTTAAAACCATACTGTGGTGGCATGTTTTAGTTAATTACTTCTCACTAGCACGAAATTCTATTCAAAAATGGAAATTGATCGGAAAGTTCTTCAGAAATCTGTATGTTGGAATTGTCGATATTTTATGTGGGTCCCATCTATGCATGTGAGATTCCACAAATCACAGCAGTCCGTGAGTGTCAACCATACAGGATGCAAGATCTGCCTTTAACAAAATCTAAAATAACGACCCCTGCAATTCCTTCTCTTCAAAAGAAAACCTACGATCGTTAATATTACATTTTGTTATCTACAAAAAAGTCTACTTGTATTGAAATATTTTGAATACAATTATATTTAGCCACATCACTGTACAGAGTGATATTTTTGGTCCTTGCTATGTGACAGTACGTCTGTGACGCCTTACCGTGGTTCACACACTAATAAATGCTCGCCAGTCTTTGACGTCATTCGGTACACTTTATACAAATAATCGTTATTTTTCTCTATATATATACAAATCAACTAGATATACAAATATATTTGAATAATCTGATCAAAATTATAATTCAAGGAAGAACATATATCCACAATCAAACATAAAATATTGATTTAACTAAGTGTATTGGTTCCGGTTCTTCACACTGGACTGACGCGCACAGCATTTGTGTGGAAACCTTGTACAACACTACACTAAATGTATATGATAAGAATTTCGTTTAGAACAAATCATCAAGCCACAAAAAAGTTTTGAGAATCCACATCAATGTAAAAAAAAAAAAAAGCAACACTTTTACGGAACCGTAGAAATGTTTTTATCAAACCGGATGGTTCAAACTACAAAACAGACATATTGTGAATTCCTGATTTTTTATAACGTTATAAGTCCATTGTATACAGTTTTTTGTCATAAAGACACACTTTAGCAATTAATCTTGATACATATGCAAGACATCACACTTGTGTTTTTCTAGCGAATCAGAAAGCACGAGTTTCTTGCGCGGACGAATATATTCACGGGTGCTTTCTGATTCGATAGAAAAACACAAGTGTGTGGTCTTGCTTTTATCACATACCTTCCGTAATTGGTAGAGATTGATACAAAGATTTTATAAACTTTGATATTTTTTGCAAATATCGGGAACTTTTCAGTTCACCATGACAAGGGGATTCCCATAAAAAGTAATTTCGGCTAGTAGGTAAATACAACATGCCGTATTCCACATGTGCAATACAGAACGTTGTATTTCATGGTCTGAAAATTGCTTGTATTACTATAACAAGATTCAGCAGGTACGTGATAAAGTCTCCTTCTGGTTCAGTTAAATAGACTTGCTTTGTCCCATTGAATGATATCGTAAGGGGAGACTACACTATAATGTGGGGGAGCCTGCAGAATCGGGTGCTGTTTTTTTCCTTTTTCCTGTTTACTGTTGAGGGGTATTGAAGAAAGCAAATTCGTCGGCTTCCACTATCGCAACACTTTGAATTTGTCATTTTTCACTTTCATACTCTTTCCTCGGCTATGTCTTCCTAGGCAGACGTCTTCATCAGTTCTTCGCTGTTGCGAGGACGTAAAACCCAAGACAAAAATAACCCAACTATCTGGATACTAAAAACGGTCGACCGAACATTTACTACTGATGACGTCAACACATCAATGTATAATGTACGATTCACGAATATAAAAACAGGACATACGTTTTTGATCGTTACATATGGCGCTAGCGCCGTGGACTTTATTCCAATAGTTTTAGGACAAAGAGGCGATTTCAGAATGACACAAAAGAATAGCATCAAAGTAAAGTTTTAATATACAGTGTTCGCAGTACTAAAATCTACAAAACGAAGGGATGAATTACTGTGGGTGAATACTTACAATAATAAAACGCATAAACCGAAGCCACAAGCTACATTAACTGAGGCCAGTGTACAATACTTTAAAACTACAGAACCAACAAATAAGTAACCTTGGGTTTACCGTTACAATCTTAAGGTTTTAACAATAAAAGAATGAAAGAACAAGCGATAATGCTTACAGTTTGTTTGAAAGATAAATAGCACAGCTCAAACAAAAAACAATCACAACATCCATAGCTACTGTACTATATTGGTTGAGAGGAAATCTGTCTGATATCTTAGCAAACTATCTTAATTGCTCTTGAAAGAAATTTCTTGTGTGTATTTTCATTATAAATGAAAGATGTTTATCTCGATTACAAGGTGTTCTGAAATGTTACGACAGCTCTAACAGAGTGATAACACCGTAGTGTTTTGAGGCTTTACACTCTATCTGACACAAGTGGCCGTGACGTAAAATGTGGCGCCATCATGACGTCGGCCACTTCCGTGGTTACGGTGAGGAGGTGTAATGCTGTATAAACGATGTGACCACGTCTGTAACAGACTGTTGGTGTTTCCTAGCCAAACGTCTATAGTTACTCTTTCCTCACAGCTAAAAGGTGTGAAATGTTTTGAAGATAAATACAAAATCCGCAGAGTAATCTTCCAGGACGAGGATGGGAAATAGACATCAAGTATAAAAGTTTCAGTAAACAGATGTGGTATCGAGATATTTATAACAGAATATGGCTCTCTGAAAGCGTGGGGCATATCTTACAATGCAAGATAGATTCGCTGTACTCTGCTAATTCTTTCGATAATCGTTGCAAGATTATACAGGAATACAGACCTAAATGGTTACGTGGGAATGATAAAAACAGACAAAAGAAACCGGTACGGTGACATTACCTCCCCCTAGTAGACAATATTTGTGAATTTCGAAACTAACTGGGAAATTAAAACAAAAACAAATACATTAAACACACCTGGCGAGCGTTTAGATCCGGACCATTGTCCACTGGTTTTATTTGATTTATGAGGTATGCCATCCCATTATTTAAATGCTAAACATTTAGTAGAGAATCGCAACTACAATTTTAAAGGACTTTGGTACATTATGTATGTCGTGACCTAGGAGCAGAACATAGTGTCTTCCTCACAAGGGGCCTGTCCTTATGCGATACAATCGGTACGTCCATTTTTAAATGTAACATTTTCAGGCGTAAATCCTGGCACGCATGCAAATGTTTATGCAGGCCTTGCAAGGCTTTGTCAAGGCTCGACTGAAAGCAGCATCATATGACTGGGTCCGACCTTATTTCATAAACGAACAATTCTGGTCCAACCGATTCAGCCGTTTAATGAGTGACTCTCGACATTAGAGACGGCCGATGTCAGAACTCGTAACACAAGCATTGCTCAATTTAAAACATAAGTAACAGTCACAAGTAACAGTAATAGGATTGGACCTAAGTTATGATAATTATAACAATATAATTAACGCTTTTTCAAATATATATATACACATTTCTACATTTTGGAAAAAAAAGATGTTCTTTCATCTTTAATATGTTAATAAATCTATGGTTACATTGTTCTTCGAAAGTTAAAGGAGGAGATCTAAAACATTTCAAATTTTAGTTAATTAATTCAAATTTGTTGTGCACATTTATAATTTTAATCATTTTCGTGGCTCCTCTGTTTTCTGTTAACTGTTAGAGAGTTATATTCTAACCATACCAACAATTTACCTGATGTACCTGATGAAAGTGTCTAAATAACAATCCTTTATTCCAACCACGCCCAAACCATTTAGAATGTCACAAAATATTACACAAGCGTGTTTTCTAACTTCAAGGGATGAACAGTTACCAACGCATTGGTTATTTTTATAAACTGTCCACATGGAAATTATATAGACATCAAATGATAAAAAACTATTACTTAAGAAGTATGAGATGGTACCCATCTTGCATGTTTTCACGGAGAAACATATTCTCCATAATGGAGAAAATTCATGTATTGATCAAGGTTTCAAATATTTTTGTATAAATGTAGATCTATGGCTTAGCCATAAGAGAGAGACAGAGAGAGATCGGAAAATTGAGAATGATGTCTGTCACACAGGCTCATGTACGTGTAGCTGATATTTCAGAAAACAATGAAAATTAATGAAAATGTCTGCTACGCCTTGGTAAGCAATTTAATACTAACTGTTGATGTCAAGCACCAAGTCCACACAGACATTTAGTATTTATACCGGGGAGAAACAAATAACAAAATACCCTGTCATCCGGTACGCTCAAGTCTGCAGTGAACTCTCTGCTCACGGATACCATCCATCACTTATCACCACATATTGTGGTACCTTCTTCACCGAAACATTGGCTTTCTTTGAGCTTTGTTCACAAAGCGGCTGCACGGTTTTGAAAGGTTGTCAGTGTTCGACAATTAAATTTTGTCAGTTTTGAAGTGTAACCAATTTAGTCAGCCTCGAGGCTAACGCCGTCCCTTGACAACGACCCATGCTCCATCGGTATACTATTACTACTGATGTTTTTCTACCAGTAACCAATTAAACATGTTCTTACTTAAAATTGGAATAAAATATTGGTGATCAACATACTAGAACGTAAAATTAGAGATATGTTCGTATTGCAAAGACGATTTCGTCTTGAGACAAGCCTTATTCTTCGTATTGACAGGCCTCTGCCCACGTATCTACGTATTGACAGACCCCTATTTACGTGTTAACAGCTTCAAACTACATGGAAACAGACAGTATTATACACACAGTATTGACGTACCTGAATCTAAGAAGGCTTATTGACGATTTTAAAACTACCTTTTGATTGACTTCAATCTGCGTTTTGACAGACAGCAATATACTAAGAGGTCTCGATATACGAAAGGCAATGTATTGAAGAAAGTTACGTCGATTTTCAAACGGATTGTGTGAAATAGTGGGATATATTTTATATTTACTTTCTTAATCAGGTCGTAGGCTATTGCAACCCTTATAACAAATTAGACCAGTACTGATTTTACTCCGCATTGCTATCGTTGTGGACGTTGGGTATGTTACTTCAGCGTTCATATAATTACACCATTTTTGATTCACCTAGCGTTACAATTATTGTCGATGTTTCGGCGTTGTTATCAATGCCGACGTTGCTGTTTTCCTCCACCCTATCATTGTGCTGTTTCGGTACTTTATCATCGGTGTGGGTCTCTGTAATAGTGTTGCTGTTGTCGTCGTCCATTGTCCCTTCACTCTAGCGTCATTGGAACTTGCCTTTGAATGCGAAATCTTGCCAACGAATAGCATTATCAGTAGAAAATGCACGATTGCGGTTTACGGACGTGTAGCGCGTTATACGATATCATAATCGCTCGTGTTCCATGGTATTCAGTAACGTGCTACAATAGTGCGCTTATGAAATAGAACTAATTGATGATTATCATCGCGTATTTGGAGTATAGAATCAATTATTGAAACTCATTCCAGGGATGTAATAGGCCTAACTACCGATCACTGTATATAAATGCCCTGTTTTATTGTGTTAGTGGGTGAAATAATGAGAGTAGTGGCATTATGTCTGACAATTACTGGCAATCTCGCTTTGTTCTATAGTGGCCTCGATTCGTACTCGTGTAGATACCTTGTCAGGACAAACCACTTTTCCGTTGGATTCGTAACACTGTCACTCCGGATATGACGTCAATACATTAAGGTAAAATATCCCTATGATTGGCTACTTCCGGTGTAAGGTATTTTACATATTCCTATATCTAAACGAATCTTTATCTTCATACCACTAGGTTCGATATAGCGCTCTGGTATGATATAAGTAATTTCAAAAGTATTTTAAGTTCCAACATTGCACGCAAATTCAAATTCTAATACATCTTCATCATTTTATTTGTAAAAAAATAAATAAACATGAGTAATTTTTCAATAATTAGAAACAATTACTAATACCCTTTCATAATATGTATTAATCAGTCTTGTTTGCCATCATGATTAGTGCAAAGTATAAAGAACGGAACCAGAAAACCTTAGCAAACTCGCTGGGTCGTTCAAATGATCGCATACCTTCCATGTCCGATCGTGGGATCGAACCCTGGTCGATTCAGTAAAAGGCAAGAACACTAACCACTGCGCCACGCGTCCACTTATTTGTTTCTTATTGAACTAACTCACTAAGACAAGTTCCTGAATTATTTTTGCTATTTTAAAGCATCGGTACATGTAACGTGTTTTTGTGTTTGTTGTTTTGTTCGCGTTGCTAGGTCCTTGTTGCTAGGTCCTTACAACAGCTAAGGTCATGTGAAGACGAGTGCCTAGGGACACACCAGCAAAACGAGAAGGCAGAAGGGAAAAACCATTCAGGTCCTTTTCTGTATTCTAGTATTTAATTTTGACAGTTTGTTTACATATGACTGATGAACTTCGTGGAATGTTTAACGTCTTAATAATAGCGGAATATTGCCGAAAATCGATAATTAGTTGGTTATATTTTATAGCAAGTACAGTAAATCCTATAACTCGTTTTATTTCTAAAAACAACACTCTCTGTGTACTGTCCTCAGCCTACAGTACAGCTTGTAACCTAAATCGTTTTCCCCTGTGTACAGTCCTCAGCCTACAGTACAACTTGTAACCTAACTCGTTTTCCCCTGGGTACAGTCCTCAGCCTACAGGACAACTTGTAACCTAAATCGTTTTCCCCTGGGCACAGTTCTCAGCCTACAGTACAGCTTGTAACTTAAATCATTTTCCCCTTGGTACAGTCCTCAGCCTACAGTACAGCTTGTAACCTAAATCGTTTTCCCCTGGGTACAGTCCTCAGCCTACAGGACAACTTGTAACCTAAATCGTTTTCCCCTGGGTATAGTCCTCAGCCTACAGTACAGCTTGTAACCTAAATCGTTCTCCCCTGGGTACAGTCCTCAGCCTACAGTACAACCTGTAACCTAAATCGTTTTCCCCTGTGTACAGTCCTGAGTCTACAGTACAACTTGTAACCTAAATCGTTTTCCCCTGTGTACAGTCCTCGGCCTACAGTACAACTTGTAACCTAAATCATTTTCCCCTGGATACAGTCCTCAGTCGATACAGTACAACTTGTAACCTAAATCGTTTGGTGCATTTGATGAGCAGTGGGATCCCCCTTTTGGGACGAAACATCGGTTGTAAACAAATTGGTGGAGATGACTTTTCTCACGTTAGAGTAGGCTTGCGGCTTTTTGTGGCCGTGTATTGTTGAACTGTATGGCAGTAATTGAACCAGTTTACCAATCTGGTCAGAAATGCTTGTCATGTTGTCAGAATACCGGTAAATAGCGGAAAATCAATTGTCAACCGATAAAAATAGCACTAGGATTTACGCTAGTTCAGTATAAGAGTTCTTGTGGCCCGTCACACCCACGTAAACCTTCGCTAGCTCGTCTTTCCACAGTCCTGGGATATCTCGCCCGTCCATTGCCGTACGCGGAGCCCTTTTCATTATTGATGGTTGTAAACATTTTCAAATTAAGATTAATACATTTTTTTCACACGATCTAGTCGCTTTCTTTCACTGTCTGTGTTACTGTTTAATTGTTATTCTTATCTTTTATAAATATATTATTCTGTTTACGTTTCCTCACTGGTGTTTTTCAAGCTTAACAACGTTGTAACGTTGTGGCGTATACTCGTTCGATATCTACTCTTAGTTTGACATTAGATGTTTTTTTTTCAATTCGCTGCTTTGGCATTTCCTACGGATTTTATTGTCGATTCTGTAAAGTATATAAAACCTGATTGAATCCTTTGATGTGTGCATTGCGGTGTCATAAATAAATGTTACCATCACAACAGATGAATGCAATTTTATACATAAGTCTGTTACATGCCAATGCTTTATTGACAACACCGAACATAGCAATCAACATGTTAATATCAGTTCGGGTTCGTATAAAGTCGGGTTAAAAGGACAATCGTCCAGACACGTGTCAGTCTAGTGATGTCAGGACATTAGTTCTGGGTGTAAAAGCAGATTTGTGTTTGTCTAGTAATGTGATGACATCAGTACAGGGTTTAACAGCAGATTTGTGTCAGTCTGGAGATGTCAAGAAACTCATTCTCGGTCTGATATTTGACTCGTGTCAGCCTGGTGATGCCAGAAAACTCATTCTAGGTCTAATATTTGTCTTGCGTCAGTCTGGTGATGTCAGGACACTCGTTCTGGGTCTGATGTCAGGACTCTCGTTCTGGGTCTGATATTTGACTCGTGTCATTCTGGAGATGTCAGGAAACTCGTTCTGGGTCTGATATTTGACACGTGCCAGTCTGGTGACGTCAGGGCATTAGTTTTGGGTCTGATATTTGACTTGTGCCAGTCTTGTGATATCAGGACACTCGCTCTGGGTATGATATGTGACTCGTGTCAGTCTGGTGATGTCAGAACACTCGTTCTGGGTCTGATGTCAGGACACTCGCTCTGGGTCTGATATTTGTCTTGTGTCAGTCTAATGATGTCAGGACACTCGCTCTGGGTCTGATATTTGTCTAGTGTCGGTCTGGTGATGTCAGGACACTCGCTTCTACTGGGTCTGATATTTGTCTTGTGTCAGTCTAACGATGTCAGGACACTCGTTCTGGGTCTGATGTCAGGACACTCGCTCTGGGTCTGATATTTGTCTTGTGTCAGTCTGGTGATGTCAGGACACTCGTTCTGGGTCAGGTGTCAGGACACTCGTTCTGGGTCATATATTTGTCTTGTGTCAGTCTTGTGATATCTTTTTTCCTCCATCAGATCGGTCATTGGATGCGCTACTACAACAACCGACAGTTAAAACCGTGATTTTTCAAATGTTTCTACAGTAAATTATATATTAATTGATAATTGTCATAGCAGGTGTGTCGTTCTTCGTTATCTTCTTATTGTAGAACAAGAAAATTGGTAATTTTGTTTACAAAGACTGTTACGGAACCCAACCACAGACTGAGATTCTGAATCTGATTATGTGATGTCTATGCATGGTTCGATGATAAGTAAGGTCTTTAGTCCGGACACAATATACCTGTATCTGTCCCCATGGACGCTCAACATTACGGCCACGTACAGATGACCATAAGGTGCCTCTTACTAACGAAAGCATTAGACACTAATGATTGTAGATTGCTACTACAAAACGGAAATAGGAATTTCCCGGGTACTTAGACTTATTATCAGTTAGCTGTAGGTCTGACAACACCCAGAGGTGAGACATCAAACCTATAAACTGACCATAGCAATCCTACCATAATCACATTATATAACGTGATTCACTTACGTCGCTCACAACGCTAGAACTGTTAAACTTGTAAATAGTATATGTATGTTCAATCACAGTTGACGTACGACCTCTCTCGATCGATGAACCTTGGACTCAAGGTCGGATCTTTTTTGTTTTACCAAGCCACGTATCCATGTTATTAAATTATCCATATCAGAATTATTGGTAACATATTAATCAACTCTATACTATGAAGTCATAGTTGATGGGTATGATCTGTACTTTCCCCTGTTATCGGGACTGAAATATGACGTCTGCTAAACCGTCGTCAAGACAACGATTCCGACATTCGAACTGTTTCAATGGCGTCTGTTTTGTAAGGCAGACATTGATGGAATTAAAATTGCATTATATATTTCTCTAAACCTTATTAAAAAAAATCATGAATCCAGAAAACGCTCAATTGAGATAGTATTTGTTCTCATACCGTCTACTCCGCCGACTGTACTAGACCTGATACCGTCTACTCCGCCGACTGTACTAGACCTGATACCGCCTACTCCGCCGACTGTACTAGACCTGATACCGTCTCCTCCGCCGACTGTACTAGACCTGATACCGTCTTCTCCGCCGACTGTTCTAGCCCTGATACCGTCTACCCCGCCGACTGTACTAGACCTGATACCGTCTACTCCGCCGACTGTACTAGACCTGATACTGTCTACTCCGCCGACTGTTACAGACCTGATACCGTCTACTCTGTCGACTGTACTAGACCGGATACCGTCTACTCCGCCGACTGTTCTGGACCTGATACCGTCGAATCTGCCGACTGTTACAGACCTGATACCGTCTAATCATCCGACTGTTCTAGACCTGATACCGTCTACTCAGCCGACTGTACTAGACCTGATACTGTCTACTCCGCCGACTGTTACAGACCTGATACCGTCTTCTCTGTCGACTGTACTAGACCGGATACCGTCTACTCCCCCGACTGTTCTGGACCTGATACCGTCGAATCTGCCGACTGTTACAGCCCTGATACCGTCTACTCTGTCGACTGTACTAGACCGGATACCGTCTCCTCCGCCGACTGTTCTAGACCTTATACCGTCTAATCAGCCGACTGTTCTCTACCTGATACCGTCTAATCTGCCGACTTTTCTAGACCTGATACCGTCTACTCCGCCGACTGTTCTAGACCTGATACCGTCTACTCCGCCGACTGGACTAGACCTGATACCGTCTTCTCCGCCGACTGTTCTAGACCTGATACCGTCTACTCCGCCGACTGTTCTAGACCTGATACCGTCTACTCCGCCGACAGTTCTATTATTATTATTTCATTATTTCCTCCAAATTGAAGAGTTACAAAAATATACAGTGTAATCAAAATACAAATAAAGTAGTATTGCCGACTGTGTAAGTGTAGACCTGATACCCTCTACTTAGCCGACATTTCGATGTGTTGTCTTCTCCCCAGAACGAGGTTGTCTAGACGGTTAAGCAAGTGAGATGAACCAAATGCAGTAACTATGCAACGTTTTGGCGTATATTATCACTCCCTTGTTGGCGGCCAAATACTTCAGAAAGAACGTGACAATATCATAAACAAAACATGTCATTTCTTATATCCTATAGACTTGAAAACAATAGCTTTGCTTCGAACATCGAAACTTTGTAACGACGGTAGGTTCCACAATATGGAATTCTCGAGGAACAGTTGGATGTCGGTGTGAGAGACGTTCTAGACAAGCTAGACTATATTCTGCCCAATAATGTTCTGTTTTATTACATATAAAAAGATAGCGCTACTCTGTAGAGACTCTACCAGATATTGATTGTTTTCAAACGTCATGGCAGACACATCACTCAAATAAATAAAATGTCGGAAATAGTGCCATTTCTACCATGGTTTTGTCAACCAGACGACGTAGAGAAGTATCAATTTCAATTAAATCCTAAATTGGATCATTTTGTCAGAAAACACTATAAAATGAATTGTACCTTAATCCTATATATTACTATTTATTGTACAGTGTTCGTTTTTCTACTTAAGGATATATATAAGGTAAACTACTGTGAAATACGCCTCCTTTTAAGAAGAGTTCAACTTTAAACATTAAAAAAAAATCATAATTTTCAAATGTGTTTAATTTCGTTTTAAACTGAGCAAATTGTAACATAATAACGTTCCATATTCAAGCTAGAACAAACAATTATGTGTGTTCCTGTACAATGCAGTCACCATCTTATACTTGGAAACACCTAATGTAATAGGTGTACGGTTTAGCTGTTTCCTTTGTACCGCATCACCACTGTAAAACCCATACAATATATAAATGTACTTAAGTATAACATGTCAGTGGCTTTCCCGTTTCTGCCTTCTCACGTGCACGCGTTCTACGTAAAATAGGATTTATTACCCATCTGTCTGTCTTCTCCAACTCACCAATATCCGGTTGATCATCAGAGAGAAATTACACGATGGATATTTATATTGTATCTATGGTGTACTTGGTCAGGTTCACCGTATTTCACGGCTTCGGTATGATTGGATGTCAGCGATCATTACTTCGTGATCAAGGTTGTGCCAACGTTTTCTACAATCGTGACAACATACACTATGTCCCTGGCCATGGGTTGATACTACTACTGACTCACCGTTGTCTACACGTATAAACGAACTCTTGTGATAACGACAGTTATCCCCAATAACCATGAGTACTTCCTCTTATAAATGTAGGAATTCGATCCTGAATTACCTCCCATTAACATCCCGATTAACTCCCTGGATGTTATCGCATCCAAAAATAAACACGTCAATAGGAAACCAACAGCAAACAAACTATGTCTGAATGTCAATTCGTGATTTCGAGATTTATAAAACCGAAAACAAAAAATGACTATACATCTGTAGGAATTTTATTTGTTTAATCTACACTGTGTTTGTAGCCATTTAGATTGTTGTTGGTCAACTGTCATTATATTTCACAGTATGTGATCACTGACAACATCATTCATCTTTAGACAATGAGTCGTTCAACCTCGAGGACCCGGCGTGTGGTGCTGCGTCAGACTTCACTCAATCATGAGAATATCAATTAGTACAGGGCTATGGGCCCCATGTAGCTACGGTGTGAGCCTTGGAGTCAGAATGTGCTCTACTTCCTATCGATAATATTGTTAATAACAATTCATAATTGGGAATGTCTTTGAGCAAGTTCGATAATCAGTGTAACAATATTGATTATGAATTTACAGCGTCTAGGCGTTGGGGATAACGACGAGTTAATGATGTTGACAACCGGAAGTCTTCATATTGTGTTATCTAACAGCGTGGTCAAGTATTTAACACATCCGACATTTAAATAGGACAGAACCAGTTCAAGTTTCGGTTAACGTTCTGACGCTTGGCACCATTAGGTGTACATAACCTTTTGGTATGTCCTTCTTTGTACCAGGTGGCTGATGTACCAACACGGACGTTAAGTATCCGGTGTGTGTGGTGCCAACATGGACGTCAGTATCCGGTGTATGGTATTAACATGGAAGTCAGTATCCGGTGTGTGGTTTTAACATGGACGTCAGTATCCGGTGTGTGTGGTGCCAACATGGACGTCAGTATCCGGTCCGCGTGGTACTAACATGGACGTCAGTATCTGGTCCGTGTGGTACTAACATGGACATCAGTATCCGGTGTATGTGGTGCCAACATGGACGTCAGTATCCGGTCCGTGTAGTACTAACATGGACGTCAGTATCCGGTGTGTGTGGTGCCAACATGGACGTCAGTGTCCGGTCCGCGTGGTACTAACATGGACGTCAGTAACCGGTGTGTGTGGTGCCAACATGGACGTCAGTATCCGGTCCGTGTGGTACTAACATGGACGTCAGTATCCGATCGTATGGTACCAACATGGACGTCAGTTTCCAAAGGTTGATATATCAACATGGACGCCGGTATCCGGTCGTGTGGTACTAAAATAGACGTCAGCATCCGGTAGTGTGGTACCAACATGGACGTCAGTATCCGGTTTTGTGGTACCAACATGGACGCTAGTATCCGGTCGTGTGGTACTAAAATAGACGTCAATATCCGTTTCGTGCGGTACTAAACTAGACTCCAGCATCCAGTCGTGTGGTTCCAACATAGACGTTAGTATCTTGTCGTGTGCACGTGGTACTGACTTAGCTCTCAGTACTCTATGGTTTATATACCAACATGAATGTCAGTGGGATCGTGGTAATTTCATAAACAGAAATTTGTAGGGAAGAGCATACTAGTTACATTATAATGCTGATCCCGTGGTCAAATCTACAGCAGTACTCACCACTGTCACGATCTTTTCCGCGTAAGAAATAGTGCTAACATTGTTACGTATATAATTTGATTTCCCACCACCTGCACGATTTCTCACCCTGGTAAGCGTATTGTTAATTTTTGGACCATTGAGAAATAATCAACGTGTGTGCGTGTATTATGGTGGAATATATATGAGAATAAGAAAATCTTGGAAAATAAAGTTAACGGAGGCCACTTGCGGCATGGCAAGGTGTTGATTATTTTTCCAACAATTTCGAGTTATATATTCCTCCATTATACACAAAAATATGTTGATTATATCTATTCTACAAAGCTAATTATAATAAAAGACTGTGTCGTGCACGTGTCTACCTCCGTCTCCATAAGCCTGTGATAAGCATGATGACCCAGATAATCTAATTATTAAAACTATACTGCGCGCGCTTAGCTTATTTCACAACAAGCTGCGCGTTTCTATCATATACCTTGTATGCAATTGTGTTGTTTTGCATTTCACCTTAATTTATTTTGAAAGGATTTTTCATTTTCAGTCGTCGCCATTTGGTCGACAGACGATAAACAATAAAAAACTGACGTTATGCTTTATGCCAGATGTTTATTTCAATCAATCAAATCCACCAATATATCGGACATCACTTGTCAACACATGAAATCGGCATTTGAAAGATTTAAAAGCAATATTTCAAGTAACCTTTGCTATAAGTTTGATCGAACACTCTGATCGTGAGCTTGACAAGTTTTAAGTAGATATAGAGGTTAAATAGATTTTGTTCTGTTTTTCCGCTATCAAATCTTCATTCAAATACATATACAATTAAATGCAGTTACCATCATTCGACAAATGAAACCAGCCCTTTGACTCGCTTGTTTCCATGTACCAGTACATTTGCGGGTTTTTAATTTTGGAAGAGGTACAATGTACTGGTCTTTTGGAAAATAAAACACGCACGCGCATGGTCTATCATCTAATAATCCATGGATATTAACCGGAGAAAGGCTCGCAACATCGCAATGTGGGTATAATTGGCTGTATTAAATTGTGTTTCATTAAGTTTGTTGAATTGATAATGAACATTGAAACAAAAATTATAGAGGAGGAATTGTTTTGGACCGAACTGTGGCCGAACTTGCAACAAAATGTCAATCCGAATGTTTTAGTCCACATCTTGGAGTAACTTTACGGTATACTGGCTGTGATAAAGAGACGTAAGGTGAAGAGTACCATTAAATATACAAAATTATGCCCATTTCACACTCATGAACTATTCGTTTAATTTTTCTTTTAACAGAAATTACATCTCGCAACGGATATCATAAACTTAACCAATGTAGCTGTCCAAACATCATTAATGCTTAGAATCAAAATGAGAGAGAAATATATACTTTAGTAAGAGCAGTAAAACTAAGCCAGAAATAACTGTGTTTGTTGCTTAATCCTTCATATAAGGACGCATACTCCAAATCGAAAAACAGCTCTGCATTATCTCCGGTTGAGGAATAAAGGGAGAAAGAGCTTTCGCGCGAGAAATGTGCTGGGTTAAAAAACGCATCGCCCACGTCACACGGTGGGACCGGGTGATTTCTCAACAGGCGAGAGATCGGTTTTAGCATTAATTCTCACCCGGGTGAGAAATCGTGTCAGCTGAGATTTTTTGACGTAACAAATGTTTATTTTCGGTCCCTTGTTGTCTAGATATCCAACCAATTGAAACTTGATATGAAAATAGATAGTCGCCTTTTATCTACCTTTCTGTTCGGTGGTGACGCCTTCATAGCTGTTGAAAGGACTTTTAACCAAGAAAAAAAGCAAATCGACTATTATTTATAGATAAAACACAAAGCCTACAACCGATGTAACAGCAGGGCGGGCCAGGTCCGTCGCCCTTACACCGTCCTGCCATAGTGGTACTCAACAGATATACTTGCTTTGGCGACGGTTCCTTGGCACGTAGCTCGTGTAACATTGTGTTGATGTGGCGTCACGACCTGGATCATCAGTACCCAACTTTCTACTGGAAAACGACCATCACAGACGCTAGTCCGGGCCTCACCGGGAGACAAAGGCTTTTAAAACTACATGTTTTTCAATCATATCAAATATATAGGGTTACACAACGAGTGATTGTTGAATATGGTATTTATTTCACTCGAGTAAGTTAATTTTTAAAAGTTACAAAAGACACGAGCTTTAGCGAGTGTCTTTCTGTAACTTTTGAAAATTAACTAACGAGAGTGAAATAAATACCATACTCAATAACCACGAGTCGTGTGATCTGTTTCTACCACAACCACATGAACATACAAACGTGTTTGTTGACAAGGCTGACGTAGTGATATGACCCATATGTAAAAAGTCACTCATTAATATTAAAAAATGACTTCTTTTTTTTTTAATTATTGTCAAAATTAATGTTTCGGCAAGAACTTCGTGAAAAAATAAAATAGATAAATGACTTGAAATATTGAGAGTATCAGTATTGCATTAATTTATATAAATTAACCACGGACTATATGCGCGTTAGCATATCGTACGAAGTCTGCCTCCCGCCAAGTGATGAACCGTTGTAGACGAACTTATCGCTGTCAATATCCAAAACCATAGGCCTGACGGTTCTATGGTTGACGATTATAGTGATGAAAGTCCAGCCATAGTCAGACCGTCTAAATAGCGATAACGGGACGTTGGGAGAACGAAATATTTCCCGACACTGTGACAGATCTTGTTTTGGTTTCACGAACTGGACACGCGACTGTGGAAAACCACATTACATCTATACTACATTATTGTATTAAAACACAACAATAATTTCATGTTTAATTAACACACACATATAGCTTACTATTAATAAAAAATGGATTGTGTAGAGTGTTAATGAATATCAAGAACGCTAGAGCCAATCTTTAAACAATTTAATGATGCGATGAGCGGGAATAAATGTTTGAACCTGACAGTAAAAATGAAATTCAGTTTAAATGAATTGAAGTTTTATTTTTATTCAAGTGAAGAAATCCAGTAAAGAAGAGTCAAGTATTGAGATTAACTCATTCACCCCTTGAGACGCATTTGAATTCTTCCAGATCAACGGTTGGAATAGTTCATAATAAAAATGAAATTTCATTGATTAATGAGTTAAACAGGTGAGTATGCAAGCTGATCAACGAAGAGTGACCAGCTCTTAGTGATAAATAGTCTGAACTGGTACCACATAGTCTACGTATTGTAATGTGTTTCTCACTTTAAATTTTGACGTCAATTAACAGGTTTTTAAGCAAAATACAAATGTTCAGCTTGCGTATTTAAGTCTCATTGACGACTGGTTCTTGTTTCGATTCTATACAACTGTTGATAGAGTATGTAGAATACAATACTAGTAGGTCAAGGACGCGAAAACATTGTTGTGCGAGTTCGCTTAGAACCTTTTGAATCATGTATATTGTATCGTAGGTATATTGTATCGTTGGTATATGTAAATCTGTCACACCACTCCTGGCCAAGACTGACGTCAAACGAAAGATGGACAAACCAAGGACTTAGATATACACCGGGTACCTAGAGCACTCCTCCCGCTGGCCAAGGCTGACGTCAAAAAGCAGATTGACAAACCAGACTCATCTCAGTTCGTGAACAGACCAAACAGTAGGAACAAAATCCCACACACATTTGCAAGGATAGTTTTAGAATGGAAAAGGGCCAGCTCACATACCAACGCTATCTGTGTGCCGAAAAATAACTCACATTATGTGGAATGAGGGTAACAGGAAAGAATGGAGAAACGCAAGTTGTGTCGGTGGACTCGGGTTTGCATACAAATCGTGGTACGCTTCACACTAAATAAAGGATACGCATTATGCGCCCCGCCATAGTGGTACTGTGACTACAGCTAGTATTGTGATTCAGTCGTAAGAACGGAATAGCCTACTGATGGGAGCTAACAAAGCTTCCCGCCGATGTATACTCGACTTCGACATTGACTTTCCATCAACAACAATGCAGCCCTAAACAAGATTGGGCCTGAAGGGTCGATACCAGAGGTTTTTTTCGCGGCCTGTGTCCCGGGGGACGGGCGGGCGTACGAAGGATAACACCACAGAACACTATCCGTATCATTTATAGGACCGATGGTTACGAATCAGCGTCCAATCGAGATATTACTGGGAAAGGCACCGAGGTTTAATATAAACAAATAAGACATTTGAACGTATTATGTACATGATTCTGTAATCCTAGTAATTATTTATTAGTTCTCTGAAAAACAAGTTTATTTATTTGTGGTAGTTTATTGATGTCTAAGATCCTAGTGGAACTGGAGTCGATATTGACTTAATGTGTTAAACAAATGTTAAGGAACGCATCCCCATCTGTCTTGTTCCGGGGAAATTGAAGTAATGTCTTATTTTTAAGTGTGTATAACCAGACATAATTGTACAAATCACACTGAATCATGAGCAACATACAACGTAGGCTACCATACATGTGTACAATCAACAAACAACACAGGCTACCATACATGTGTACGATCAACATACCACGCAGGCTACCATATATGTGTACGCAGGCTACCATACATGTGTACAGTCAACATAAAACGCAGGCTACCATACATGTGTACAATCAACATACCACGCAGGATACCATATATGTGTACAATTAACATACAACGCAGGCTACCATACATATGTGCAATCAACATACAACGCAGGCTGCCATACATGTATACAGTCAACATACAACACAGGCTACCATACATATGTACAGTCAACATACAACGCAGGTTACCATACATATGTGCAATAAACATACAACGCAGGCTGCCATACATGTGTGCAGTCAACATACAACTCAGGCTACCATACATGTGTACAGTCAACATACAACGTAGGCTACCATACATGTGTACAGTCAACATAAAACGCAGGCTAACATACATGTGTACAGTCAACATACAACACAGGCTACCATACATATGTACGATCAACATACAACGCTGGCTACCATACATGTGTACAGTCAACATACAACACAGGCTACCATACATATGTACAGTCAACATACAACGCTGGCTACCATACATGTGTACAGTCAACATACAACACAGGCTACCATACATATGTACGATCAACATACAACGCAGGCTGCCATACATGTGTACAGTCAACATACAACGCAGGCTGCCATACATGTGTACGATCAACATACCACGCAGGCTACCATATATGTGTACGCAGGCTACCATACATGTGTACAGTCAACATAATACGCAGGCTACCATACATGTGTACGATCAACATACCACGCAGGCTACCATACATGTGTACAGTCAACATAAAACGCAGGCTACCATACATGTGTACGATCAACATACAACACATGTTACCATATATGTGTACGCAGGCTACCATACATGTGTACAGTCAACATAAAACGCAGGCTACCATACATGTGTACAATCAACATACCACGCAGGCTACCATATATGTGTACACAGGCTACCATACATGTGTACAGTCAACATAAAACGCAGGCTACCATACATGTGTACGATCAACATACAACACAGGCTACCATACATGTGTACAGTCAACAGGCAACGCATGCTGCCATACAGGTTGGCAGTCAATATACAACGCAGGCTAGCATACATGTGTACAGTCAACAAACAACGCAGGCTACCATACATGTGTGCAGTCAACATACAACGCAGGCTACCATACATGTGTACAGTCAACATACAACGCAGGCTACCATACATGTGTACAGTCAACATACAACGCAGGCTACCATACATGTGTACAGTCAACATACAACGCAGGCTACCATACATGTGTACAGTCAACATACAACGCAGGCTACCATACATGTGTACAGTCAACATACAACGCAGGCTACCATACATGTGTACAGTCAACATACAACGCAGGCTGCCATACATATGTACAGTCAACATACAACGCATGTTACCATACATGTGTACAGTCAACATAAAACGCAGGCTACCATACATGTGTACAATTAACATACAACGCAGGCTACCATACATGTGTACAATCAACATACAACGCAGGCTACCATACATGTGTACAATCAACATACCACGCAGGCTACCATACATGTGTACAGTCAACATAAAACGCAGGCTACCATACATGTGTACAATCAACATACCACGCAGGCTACCATATATGTGTACAATTAACATACAACGCAGGCTACCATACATGTTTATAATCAACATACAACGCAGGCTTCCATACATGTGTACAGTCAACATATAACGCAGACTACCATACATGTTTACAGTCAACATAAAACGCAGGCTACCATACATGTGTACAATTAACACACAACGCAGGCTACCATACATGTGTACAGTCAACATACAACGCAGGCTACCATACTTGTGTACAGTCAATATACAACGCAGGCTACCAAACATGTATACAGTCAACATACAACGCAGGCTACCATACTTGTGTACAGTCAACATACAACGCAGGCTACCATACACCAAACATGTATACAGTCAATATACAACGCAGGCTAGCATACATGTGTTCAGTCAAAATACAACGTAGGCTACCATACATGGGTACAGTTAACAGACAACGTATGCTGCCATACAGGTTGGCAATCAATATACAACCCAGGCTAGCATACATGTGTTCAGTCAACATACACCGTAGGCTACCATACATATGTACAGTCAACATAATACGCAGGCTACCATACACGTGGACAATTAACATACAACGCAGGCTCCCATACATGTGTACAATCAACATACAACGCAGGCTGCCATACATGTATACAGGCAACATACAACACAGGGTACCATACATGTGTACGATCAACATACAACACAAGCTACCAGACAGGTTTACAGTTAACCGACAACGCATGCTGCCATACAGGTTGGCAATCAATATACAACCCAGGCTAGCATACATGTGTTCAGTCAACATACAACACAGGCTACCATACATATGTACAGTCAACATACAACACAGGCTACCATACATATATACAGTCAACATACAACGGAGGCTTCCATACATGTGTACAGTCAACATCGATTAAGCAAAGATCTTCTCAATCAGTTGTGGAATAGATGATTTCGAAAACCAAAAGCAACTTTGAAAAAGGTCTACATAACGAATATGAATGAATGCCATGTTGGTTCAGCTTTTCAAGAGCTGCGAATAATTATGATTGACTTTGGCTTAGTGATAATATCCGGGGTTAACGATCATATCCATGTTTAGTAATACTTTCCGGGTTAAGTGATAATATCTACATGTATTTTTAGCAATAATATCCGGGTTTAGTGATAATACCCCATCTTCTTGTCGTATTTTATGTATCGCTCCTGAACAACTTCCAGAAAAGATCTCCCCCAGAGCGGGCTTACATGATGCTCAGATCAATTGAATAACATCAAAATTGCAGTTGTAAATCTTGAACTGTATGTATAACCAATATGTTGTCTGTCTTCAATACTCTGTATTTAAACATATTCTATCGCCATGCATAATAGGCTCTCTCTTTTTATGATAATGTCTTAATATATACTGTTGGATATATATATATATATAT
>NW_018407826.1:233162-254123 GCF_002113885.1 Mizuhopecten yessoensis
AAACAAACACTGGGCCAAGAAAAGTAAACATGTAGTTATAAAACAAACTCTGTTCCGTGAAAAGTTAACATGCATTTATAAAACAAACTGTTATACTCAAAACTAAACACAAGTCTGCGAAGAATAAACGTCGGTTTAAACAATAAACGGTGACTCGTCAAATATAAACTATAATCCAAAAAATACACACAAAAAGAGAACAACTAAACGATTTTTGAAAATTACACGAAAAAATGAAAAAAATACACGGTAAGGGTCCACCAGTGTTAGACCATGTCACAAAGGTTTCACGGCGCTATAACATGCCGACAATAGACCATGTCACAAAGGTGTCACGGCGCTATTACATACCGACCATAGACCATGTCACAAAGGTGTCACGGCGCTATAAGATGCCGACCTTAGGTTATGTCACAAAGGAGTCATGGCGCTATCACATGCCGACGCAGGCTTGGATACAAAGCTGTAATGGAGCTAAAGTGTCAATCAAAGCAGTTGGGGAGCTTTGGTGTTCGATGGTGTTCGATGGCGCTAGCACATCTGCCACAACCTGAAGTATGAAAATATATCGGCACCACAGACTTTAGCACAGCGTTGCGATGGCGCTAACACGCCGACAAAGGGCTGAGGCGCAAGGTAATTCAAGTACGATGTATCGCAATCTCGCACTTATCTTCTCGACGAGAGGATTATGGCGAGTGCGTGCTTTCATATCTACTGTTTAGATCTAGGGTAAGCTTGCAGGACGGAGGTGCAGTACTTTAATTGTTTACTAATAAACACATTCAATACTCCGCGCTTTAAAGTATTACGTGAGAATGACGTCTATAAACTGGGAAGGGAGAGATGAAGAGAAGGGAGAGGGGGAGGGGGAGGAGAAGAGACATGGGTGTACATTGGGGTACATGGATACGTGAATATAGAAGTTTTCGACTATTGACATCGTTGATATGCTAATTTACAGATGTTTTACTTCCCCTGTCTGTTCCAGTGCTTGGCGCTATTTGATACGAGTATGACGCCTACGTAAAGATCCTAATAACAATATCAGCTAGTCTAAACGGGATTTTTACATCAAACTAAGTGATAGTTTACACCCGGCTTTCCTGTGTATCCAGTGTAAACTATGACACCCAAATTTACACTAATTAAATAATCCCTTCAACTAATTTGAACATAGTTTAATTTACTGCATCTTTTCAAGTCAAACTTAACAAACACTGAACATATATTATATTGGAAAATTTGCAATGTCGTTCGACTTCAAACTCTAATAAGGGAGGAAACAACTGTGTAACGTGTTCATTATTGTTTACGAACTATTGCCTACTTCACCGGCCCGATAACCTCTCCTTTTTTTATTTGCCCCCAATTCCATCACACTATCCAAGTACTACATTGGAAATGTAGGCGGCTACTTATTTCCGCAGTATGTTGTACTTGGTTCCAGGATAACAATACCCTGAGTCCCTGTTGCCTACAAAGCATTGTCCATGCACGTCACAAACGTCTCTACGACCAATTAGTCACGTGATCAATATTTCAGGTACACGTAATGCTGCAGATTAAAATTATGTGTCGATTGTATAGGGTACAGTTATACTATTGGCGCTTCATGATACAAAGTGTCCATCGTGGATAATAAGTATTCGTTTAGGAGAATAGAAAACATGGCCTTTGACACTATCATAATGATTGGATCGCGATTCCGTCATTTTCCAGTGTTTTGTGAAATACGAGATAATGGTGATGTGTTAGATCCTGACAATTATGTTTCAGAGCCTTATAGCGCCATTGTCAGCGCAACATACTTGTTATTGTGATGAAAAAATACACAAACATTGTGTACGAAATACACCATTTAATGAAGATGTCCGTCCATTGACAACAACGAATGGGCCTTGACATTCATTGTATATCACAAATAGTGTACATGTATACCGTCCGGGAGGACAGCCATCAATGACCTCCTATACCTCCCAGAATAAAGGGTGAAAACCAAACCTAGTCAGCTAGTGACGAAGCTGACCTTGCCAGGAATCCATCGCACCAAGGGGCCAAGATGTGATGGCGCAACGTCTCGTCTAGACGTCACGACGGCGCGAGACAGTCGTTACGTACGATTGGTAACACACGAGTCGTCCATGTGTGAGAGCCGTGTTTCGGTTGATCCTGTGTCATCCCCTCTAGAGAAGGGTGTCTGTCATGCATCGTGACAAGTCTTCACCAAACACGATACTGTTGTCATATACGTACCAAAGTCGCTCTTTAGTATATGTTTTAACTTTGTTTGGTATGAAAACGTGAACTTACAAAACAAAAACCGCATCTGAGAATTCAAAAAGTTCTATGTAAAGTATCATAGATTGATACACTTTGGTTATTGAAAATATGCAAATATACGTACGTAGTCTTATTGAAGCAGTGTTAGTGAGTTTGACCAGGGTACAAAAAAGGACGTACAAATATAGCAATAGTATGTTTATGTTCACATATATATTGCTTTCATAAACGGCCATCATACTGATAGGTATGTTATTCCGGTTGATGTGGCTGTAGCGGGACGGGTTTTTTCTTCAAGAATTATTCGGCCAATCGGATGAGTATTTGGTACAAATAGAAAAAGCAATTATTCTTTAATAAATCATACATTTGCAGCAGTGAGAAGAAGGATTCGGTAAAACTGAGTGGACTAGCCTACACTACAGAAATAGATCAGAAGGGTCAAGTAAGAACGAGCAGTGCTCCGTTGCTACATTGGTGTTTTGATTTAGACTAGATTGCTTGCCGGTTTTTGTCCTACTGTTTTTTTGCCCGGCTTTATTTGGAAATAAAATCCCATAGATATGTTCTGTTTGGGTTGAAAAGTAAAATTGTGACGTTGGTGACGCTTGGCGCGCATTTTGTAATTTTTTCAACCAAGGGGATAATTTTTAGTGAAAGTTCTGCAGGTTTCCCGTGGAAACCATATATATTTTCCTCGCGTTGCCGCAATTTACCATAGCTGACTAACGAAAGTATTGGTATTTAGCCACTCTGGTAAACTTTACGTGGTAT
Source organism: Mizuhopecten yessoensis (assembly GCF_002113885.1). Taxonomy (NCBI): domain Eukaryota; kingdom Metazoa; phylum Mollusca; class Bivalvia; order Pectinida; family Pectinidae; genus Mizuhopecten; species Mizuhopecten yessoensis. Next base: position 236,220 of record NW_018407826.1, read on the forward strand.
TCGAAAGACAGTCTTGAAACAGAATCTATGCATTGCGATGAATATAAGAATTGTATGTAATTAATCATCACGACTAATGATTTCTAACTGTGACCTGCCATACTTATACATATATATGAACATAAATCGTAAATATAACTAAAATTTGTTTATTAATAAAAACTTGTCAAACTGACAACACTTTAAATCGTGTTAAGCAGACGTTTAGGTAATAATCCAATCCCTATAGACCACATTCGCTTCAAACATTAACAGTTTACACCCCTGATGTACCATAGGATAACGACTTTTTGTTGATTACGGCCACCATCGACTTGGCCTGTTGATCCTCGCGTAAGAATCTATCAACAATAACGATGTTTATAAGCGACAGACAGACACAATTGATCTCTATAGACATAAGGTTGTACTGCTGAGCGTGTCATTTCTGTCCCAGACAGTATCAAATACACACTCCTGGCATAACTTCAACAATAAATGACTTGCAAATACTGTCATTAGATTTTATAGAATAATTCTACGGTAATATTTGCAATGAACATCAAGAATCTACTTCATAGCCCTCACGTCAAATGTTGCAGACATTATTTCAGTAAATGTTATGTATTCCTATAAAGCACGGTTTTGATTCACTGGTATAACTGTAGTCATTAAATGAAAAAAGACTTCCAGAATATGTTCTATCAACCGTATCAAGTATCGGTTACAATAATTCTAAAACAATGTTTCGCTGTCTTGTAGTTATGCAATGGAATGGCTTAGATACAACTACTTGAACTGTTGCCAAAAAGGAGGTGTCATTTCAAATTTAAGGCGTCTTCAACCGTACAAACAATTTTTCAAAATACCTTAAATGTGATGTTCATTAAATGTTATGATATATTAGAAATTAAACAAGTTCGTGTAAGCTTCCGCCAAATGTTGTATTTACAAGTTTGGTTAAAGTCTGTTTGACTTAAAGAGCACGCGAATAAAACTGTTGCGTTCATATTTCAAGTACACGACATCCGTTGTTACGAAAGCTTTTAAGACGGATGGCGCCTTAGGGACTGTTTTTCGCAACAGTAGAAAAGGCTACTCTGATACATATAAATACAACGGAAAAGATTGTAGAATAATCAAATAATAATCTTCCCGTGGGGTCTTTGATACATAAAATCATTTTGACGGAAAACAAGGATTCGTTTTTTAGGTATGGTAAAATGAATGTTCCCCGCGGCGACGGACGGAGTTCCGATACTTCCCATTAGGAAGCACCAGAACAAAACATAGACTCTGATTACTACTGTTACTCGTCCTTCTACATCAAACCACGTGATCAATATCAGGGACACTCCGATCCTGGCTCAACCCGATTATATCTTCTAATGTATTTCCGGCCGTTTCAACACCTTGCTATCAATTATTCAGTCATTTCGCACCACGATGTGTACAGACAAACCGGAAAGGACGAAACGGCCATTATTCGTTTCTACTTCCGTCGAAGCTATTTATAGCTGAGTCTTTTTGTTCATGAACTTTTAAATATGACGGTTTCGCTAGCAAAGACACTTGCTCGAAGCCAATAAATTGCCCGAGAAACTGTGAGGAAAGAACAGAAGACAGATTCGTAGAAATTTCCTAATCAAATTAAGATAAGGTAGAACGGTGTTAATTCCGTTAGAGAATCGATGCTCTAATGGAAGCGTAGCTCAAGATCTATGTTATATTTCAATTGGTAGGCTATTTATATAAACAACGGAATTAGTTTCGATTTTTTTGCCGTGAGACGATTCTGCCAAGACGTGTGTCCTTTTGTTGCTGCTACAGTGTAGTATCACGGAGTTCATCACCATATACATTCTTGGAGACGTAGTAACGTTTGACCGAAGCTAGCAGTGACCAGGGAGTAATGACAGCGACGACTGCCTGTTGACTCCAGTGAAGACTATATATTTAAAAGAAGTCAAAATAAATGTATATAAACTGTTCTTGGATAATATTCCATACAACAGAAAAGTCATCGTGGGGTTCGTCGTACGTCAGTACAACCTGCAATGTGAAGGTGAAGTCGGTGACTAAACGTCCTTGTCTCCACTTTCACATGTTCAGGGAGAATTCACTATTGCCAATAAGGACACGGACACATCAATGTGGTCCTACTACCATGGGGTCATTTTGTTGTGGCTTTGATGAGAGGGAGAAATACTGATGTGGTTTTGATATTCTGATGCAACAGTGATGCGACTTTAGTGCCAGGGAGCCAGAGTGGTGTTGCTGTTAATGTTAGGAGGCCACAAGCGTGAACCATAGTGACGCGGGTTTGGTGCTACGGAGTTGTTGTTAGGGAGCCGTAGCGTGAATTTGATACTTCGGAGCGTTAGAGATATTGCTTCGCTGTCAAGAAGTGTCTATTGCTTTAATATCAATGAGCCATGATAATGTGGTTATGAGTCAAGGATCCAAAGTGATGTGACTTCATGTCATTGAGACATATTGGTGTGGCTTCGATGTCATGGAGTCATATTGGCGTGGCTTTGATGTCAACGAGCTGTATTGGTGTGGCTTCGATGTCATGGAGTCATATTGGTGTGGCTTCAATGTCATGGAGTCATTTTGGTGTGGTTTTCATGTCAACAAGCCATATTGGTGTGGCTTCGATGTCATGGAGTCATATTGGTGTGGTTTTAATGTCATGGAGCCATATTGGTATGGTTTTCATGTCAACAAGCCATATTGGTGTGGCTTTTATGTCAAGTAGCCCTAACGATGGAAACTGGATGGCATGAAAATAAATGTTCTGTTTTATGGCAAAGAACCCGTTGTTAAGATTCTGGTACCAAGGAACCATATTGATATATTTTAAGTGATGTGATTTTGTTCTCTCCGAGCCAAATACATGTGGTGTTATTTTATACTTACGTGTTTTTAGGTCAAGACATTTATTTATGACGCTGATGTAATTTAGCTATGGTGATGGTAGTCTATCGCCAGGGAAACTTTGCGTGGCATTGAAAGTATAAGAGAGCCTTCATACTGTATCTTTGTTGTCAGGGAACCTTCATACTGTATCTTTGCTGTCAGGGAGCCTTCATACTATATCTATGTTGTCAGGGAGCCTTCATACTGTATCTTTGTTGTCAGGGAGCCTTCATACTGTATCTTTGTTTTCAGGGAGCATTCATACTGTATCTATGTTGTCAGGGAACCTTCATACTGTATCTTTGTTGTCAGGGAGCCTTCATACTGTATCTTAGTTGTCAGGGAGCCTTCACACTGTATCTATGTTGTCAGGGAACCTTCATACTGTATCTATTTTGTCAGGGAGCCTTCATACTGTATCTATGTTGTCAGGGAGCCTTCATACTGTATCTTTGTTTTCAGGGAGCATTCATACTGTATCTATGTTGTCAGGGAGCCTTCATACTGTATCTTAGTTGTCAGGGAGCCTTCATACTGTATCTATGTTGTCAGGGAACCTTCATACTGTATCTAAGTTGTCAGGGAGCCTTCATACTGTATCTATGTTGTCAGGGAGCCTTCATACTGTATCTCTGGTGTGAGGGGGCTTTTATGCTTAATCGCTGTCGTCAGGGAAATATGCTGTAGCTTTGTTGACAGGAAATGTTCATGCTGTATCTCTGTTGACAGAGAAATTTCATGATGTGTCTCTGTTGTCAGGGAACGTTCATACTGTGTCACTGTTGTCAAGGAAGTTCATACTGTGTCACTGTTGTCAGGGAGCTATCATGGTGTATCTCTTGTCAGGGAGCCATCATGCTATATCTCTGTTGTCGGGGAGCTTTCGTTCTACATGTATGCTGTACCGCTGTCGTCATAGAACTTTCATGCTGTAACTCTTTTCAGGGAACTTTCATGTTATATTTTCTAATGCTTTATCTCTGACATGGTGCTTTTTTAGGTATCTCTGGTGACAGGGAACTTTCATGCTGTACCTTTTCTGTCAGTAACCTCGTGCAATACCTCTTGCGCCAAATGCTTTTTTAGTGCAGTAGTCCTCATGTTGTGGGCCATTTGTTCAGTATATGTAGTGGCAGTGACCGTAATTTCTTGGTTACAGCGATCCAACTTATCATAACCTAGAAGCTTACTAAAATTCAATTCATAACAAGATACATATACAGCAAAACTCAATCTATTTCTCGCTCGATAAATATGAGCATAAGACCAGTTAAGGCAACAGCTTGATTGGAGTTTTATTGGGTAATAATATATACAACGTGGTAATTGAATTTGGACCTAACCCGTTTTGATATATATATTTCAATGTTTTATGAAAATCAGTGCCACATATAACAAGTATATTATTATGTTATTCCTTTTGAGGACAACCTGATACATCTATTTTTATCAAACGATTAAATCTAAATTAGATGTCAACGTGACTGATCCATTACGATAACTGAGTGCACATGCGCATGCGCAAGTGTGTGAGGTAATAGTCTTTTCCGAGGCTACACGTAATTGGTTGTAGGGCGTGACATCTCTCTACGATGTCAAGACAATCAGTAAACCGAAGCAGTGCTGGTCTATTATGTGAAAAATGGTAAAATATGACAGGGGCATTCCTAGAATAGTATGGAATCGTTAACGCACAACGTAAGATGATAAAGATAACACGAAACAGACCGGAGACATACACCAGGACAAGGCTGACTAACTCGACGTTTATCGTCCCCTAATCGGCCACAGTAACCTTCGTTTATCGTCCCCTAATCGGCCACAGTAACCTACGTTTATCGTCCCCTAATCGGCCACAGTAATCTACGTTTATCGTCCCCTAATCGGCCACAGTAACAGTAAAAACCGTCATATTAATGAAATACACCTACACCCACACCCACCCACACATAAACATGCATGTTAATATCATATATATATGCATATATATAACCACAATTAAAATTATTGTTGGATTTTATGAAGCAATGCACACGTATAAAAACTTCTAAGTTGAGGTTCAGCGAAAGCTGAAATTGCGAAGCAAAAGAGTAATTCTAGACTGAATTCTATATCTTATGTACGTATGCATCAAAACTTCGGAACAGGATATGATTTTCATTGTATCTGAAATTGACTATTTCTGGATAACATCATTTTGCTTTTTGTCTGTTTCTTTGTTTGCATGTTGTTGTTTATTTAGAAATATATATAAAAAAAACGTAAAGAGCACGTTTAGTACGAATCGTTACAAACTAACCTTCGCAACATGAATCAGGACTACCTGGTCTATCACTATAAGATAAAACTATCTCACACCATTGCATTCAAACTGGGTTTTAAATGGGTCACCAACCATCAGACAAAATTAATGCATTACATACTACTAAAAATCATAAGGGATTTGACGAAGCTAGGCGAACAACCAGACACAAAATATGGACGACGCCAGTCCAAATAGGAGACACCAAAGCATCGAAGACGGTAGTCCAACCACCAGACACCAAAACATAGACAACTCCAGTCAAACCACCAGACACCAAAACTTCGACGACGCTAGTCCAACCACCAGACACCAAAATATAGACGACGCTTGTCCAACCACCAGACACCAAAACATAGACAACGCTATTCCAACCACCAGACACCAAAACATAAACGACGCCAGTCCAACCACCAGACACCAAAACATAGACGACGCCAGTCCAACCACCAGACACCAAAACATAGACGACGTTAGTCCAACCACCAGACACCAAAACATAGACGACGCTAGTCCAACCACCAGACACCAAAACATAGACGAAGCTAGTCCAACCACCAGACACCAAAACATCGACGACGCTTGTCCAACCACCAGACACCAAAACATAGCCAACGCTTGTCCAACCACCAGACACCAAAATATAAACGACGCCAATCCAACAACCAGACCAAACCATAGACGACGTCACTCCAACCACCAGACACCAAACCATAGACGACGCCAGTCCAACCCCCAGACACCAAAACATAGACAACGCAATTCCAACCCCCAGACCCCAAAATATAAACGACGCCAATCCAACATCCAGACCAAACCATAGACGACGCCAGTCTAATCACCAGACACCAAAACATAAACAACGCTAGTACAACCACCAGACACCAAAATATAGACGACGCGAGTCCAACCACAAGACACCAAACATAGACAACGCTATTCCACCCACCAGACACCAAAATATAACCGACGCCAATCCAACAACCAGCCCAAACCATAGCCGACCCCAGTCCAACCACCAGACATCAAAATAATAGACGACGCTAGTCCAACCAACAGACACCAAAACATCGACGACGCTTGTCCGACCACCAGACACCAAAACATAAACAACGCTAGTACAACCACCAGACACCAAAAATAGACAACGCTATTCCAACAACCAGACACCAAAATATAACCGACGCCAATCCAACAACCAAACCAAACCATAGACGACGCCAGTCTAATCACCAGACACCAAAACATAGACGAAGCTAGTCCAACCACCACACACCAAAACATCGACGACGCTTGTCCAACCACCAGACACCAAAACATAGACGACGCTATTCCAACCACCAGACACCAAAATATAGACGACGCGAGTCCAACCACCAGACACCAAACATAGACAACGCTATTCCAACCACCAGACACCAAAATATAAACGACGCCAATCCAACAACCAAACCAAACCATAGACGACGCCAGTCCAACCACCAGACACCAAAATATAAACGACGCCAATCCAACAACCAAACCAAACCATAGACGACGCCAGTCCAACCACCAGACACCAAAACATAGACGACGTTAGTCCAACAACCAGACACCGAAACATAGACGACGTTAGTCCAACCACCAGACACCAAAACATAGACAACGCCAGTCGAACCACCAGACACCATAAGCGATTAACCATTCTGGTCAAACTTGATATTATCGCAATTTGTTTTATTGACATATGAATTATCAGATATCGTATCACTGCCAAAAATTAGAACAGTTTGCGTTGACCCATTCATGAGAAATTATATTTAAACAAGTATACCTTGAACATAATTACTCGCTGGTCCGTAAATAGAAGGAATGGCGGGCGGTCTGTTATTCTGTCGTCTGCTCTGTTTATTTGAATTGGCAGCCATTGCCTCCAATTTGTTCATTTACCGGCCAACTCCCACGCAATGCACTTCTGTCGTTACATTTATATTTGCTATTTACGTGGTAGTTTATACGTTCTGCAGTCGCCCGGCATTGTTGTTATTTGAAATGTCAACAGCGTTCAGAGAGAACGTCATAGAAAGTTAGACTAGATACATGTATATACAGTGGGAGAATCCTATGCAATCAATATTGCATCTTTTCCAAATCGTTTCCAAAAATGCATATTTCACATAACTGTCAGAAACAGTACCGCATCAACATCGGAGATATAAAATCCCGCCCGGTGCGATCGGGCTGATGTGCTGAACAAGTAACCAAAACAAATACCGCTAATTTGTATGAAGAACCAAAAAACGTTAATCGTCAAGTGAGAGAGTATCATGGTAGATACTGAAACATAAAAAATAAATGGGGTAAATGTGAAGATTAACCTCAGCGTGGATTGAATCTTTAAACATTGAAAATCCTAAGTGATAAATAAGATTACCCTAAGGAATACATTATTTAACGAAATTCTAAGGAATACATCATTTAGCGAAATTCTAAGGAATACAATTTTTAACGAAACTCTGGAATTCATTTGGTAGCACAACTCAGAGAAATACACTATTTAACGACTCTTAGGAATAGATTATTTAACGAAACTTAAATACAAATGTACACTTTTTAGTCTAAGGAATACATTTGTTAACGAAGCTCGAAGGAATACCTCATTTAATGAATGTGTAAGGAATATGATATTCAACTTTACTCTAAGGAATTCATTTTTTAACAAAACTCTAAGGTATGCACATTAATAAAAAAAACAAATCATCGGTGACATGTAACCTGGAAAGCAGAGAAGTCAGATATGTTACTACTAAGGAAAGGATAATTAACAGTTACAAATTTAAAATCATCGCGTTATATTCCATAGAGTTTGGTAGTGAGGTGATCATTATTGAAGGTAAATGTCATAGAGTTTGGAAGAAAAATGACAGTTATTGGTATACAAATGTACAACGGCTAAAAGTCATAGAGTTTGGTAGTGAGGTGACTGTTAATGATTTAGGTTAATGTTATAGTGATTGATAGTGATATAAGTATTATTGACATACTGCAGTTTAATTTCACAGAGCTTGATGATGAGATAATCAGTGTTGACATATTATGAGTAAATGTCAAGATAGGAAGCTAGCAATGACGAGTCTGTGGCTATGGTCTATGTGGGGTTAGTGTACACTGTACGTAGTACATACAGTACGCGTGCTGCGTCTATCAATGTATGTGACGTCAATGGCGAACCGAGTCAGTCAATATCAATAAAACTCCAGCATCAGAAACAAATATTAGCTACATAGCGTCCTTTTGCTGACGTCACAACTAGCGATCCCGACACTATCACGACAGAGGTAACATAAGCATTGCATAAGTCCTAATCGGCAGGTAAATGGGAAGCACATGTGCCAGGCTGGTTGACACTGCAGTAAGGAGCTTTACTGTCGCGTGTAGTGTGCCTCCTCACGAAATGGGGAACAGCTGCCCTACTTATATAGAGAGGTATGGCACGAGGGAGAGGAGGTATTCCTACTTATCCATAAAACACAGCATTGTTAGCTTGACGTACCACTGAATTATGTGATCTCAATCATTTATTCATTATCAAACGAAAGTATGACGACCATTTATACCAGTATCATCATAAAACCAGTATAAGCTCAAAAATCCAAATTAATGTTTCAGATAGGATGAGATTTTGATGGAGATTTTTATCTAAATTTGTTGACTAAACCTGAGGAAGTTTTGAATGAAAGTGCTCCCCCTCTTTAATACCCGCCAAATGCATCTCAAGACCTATCACCGTAACTCTCACGTATTTCACGACTTGTCTGTTAATCACAAACTGTACGCTGTATGATAAATGAGTCAATATATCTGTGATATGGTAGTGATTGTATAGCCGAGCATGACAGGTGTTGTGGTGGCGAGAATGATCTGTAATCGTTAATGAACGCCCGCCGACCAGTCAAGGTCTTACACGTCATCACACACATGCCCCGCACGCGCATCCTTGACACACATATATAGATCCATCGGGTCGTGTAGACTGTATTAAAGTTCGATTCATCGACATTTATTTAAAGGCTTCTCAACATGATTCATTAACACATTTAGTGAATGTGATAATGATCCAGAGATTTAGTTAGTCAGGAACATCGTCTTAAATGTCTACGGTTTTGGCCACATAACCCTACGTACTCTACGAATAAAAATCAATTACATTGTACTTTTTATCACGGATATCAATGTGAATATCATTGAATAACTCTCAAGTATTAAAAATTTAAAATAAACTATAAAACAGATGTTTGGCTACTATAACTATGGTAGCTACATATGTGCCGTCAGTCACTATATATAAAAGTGTCGAGTACGAATGATTCCCTCTAAATTCCGTAACATTGTGGACCAAACCAAGCGTCCATTATATTATGTAACTTCACAACGGAGTGTCAACTACTCAAAGATGTTTCCAAAAGTGTTCTTGTTGGAGGACACAATTACTGCGGATATGATGCGGACTGATTTCCGTCCAATGTCATGTTTCCCTTTTAATGGATATCCTACATTCATGGTGTCATGTCCGTGGTCATAGCAACAGGTGTCAGAGAGATCCGATGTAAGGGCTTATCAGTCAAGCTATTTTAACGAAACACGTGTATAGCGAACAATAATGAAACGTATTATGCGTCATAATGATAGCTTTACGTTTCCAGACGATGTAATGAAAAATAATGCCTAATCAATGCGGAAGAAAACATGAACAGTGGTGCAGCATAATAAAGTCACGTGATCAATTTAAGGACACCACGTGCACTATACAGCAGGAAATGCGGTACCAGCTATGAATTGTGATACCATAACAAAAGGCAAGTCAATAGACCACATACACTTCTCCTTTGGAAGTAGTGTTGTTATTCAGCGCTATGAGTTACAACTCCGCAACAAAACGTTTGAGTAAAACAACTCGGAGCCTTATAGCTTTTTGCTATCCCGTGATATGAAGGATATCATCGTACAAACAAGTGAGAAGGAACCATTAACTATGGAAAGGTAATAAAAACCGAAAGGATATAAAAACTACAATACCGAGAGGAGCATCATACGTTATGGCAACTCCATAATACACAGAAAAGCAGCATTGGCTGTTGAAATACCAAAATACAGGGGNCAACAAGACCTATGGAAACACCACAATACAGAGAAAACAACAAAACACCACAATACAGAGAAAACAACAAGAGCTATGGAAACACCACAATACAGAGAAAACAACAAGAGCTATGGAAACACCACAATACAGAGAAAAGCAAGATGAGCTACGACACCGCACACACACGCACACTAAGCGCACACTAAGCGCTTCAATATAAAGAAACACTACAATAAACGTGAAGACAACATACACTATGTCTACACACCACCAGACCGGTCAGCTTTAACATAGAAATCGTTTAGTGTAAACAGTTTTCGTTTTGGTACAAATCAAAAACTTAGCAACTTGCATCAAAACTAAATTCAAACTTTAACTTACAATAAGATACCTATGGTACACCAAACAGGGACAGGATGCGAGTTGGCATTGTAGTCTAAGGTGAAAATAATGTAGACCGTTCAGACCCCTAGCACACTACTACAATTTCTGTACCTACACAACTTATATATCAAATGCTATTGTTCACACCTCTACATAAATCCGATTTCTTTATGTCCTTTGCCTTTTTATAGAAATCTATACAAGTCTCATTGAGCTAATTGATCCACCCCCAGTCATTACGTCAATATGGTCGGTCAGCATATTTCAGGGACTATCCGGAATTAGCGTTACATTCTTTCAGCGTTATAACGACTCATAATCAGCTACCCAATGAGGCGTGTCTTGCTGGTATTGATCTGGTCAACTCGCCCAAAAAATCAACATTACCGATCTAACCCAGGTTGACAGGTTCGACCCACTGTGCTCGGCTGCAGACACCGGAATCAAGCTCCGGCGAGCAATTCCATCGGACTAGGCTTAATGGAAAATCAAACAATAGGTCCAATAGACAGTCATTACCACTCACAGTGTACCTGTGTAGTTCTTACCGGAAACTGTGAGCATCGTTCTTATTTGCAAAGGAAATGGTTCGTTTTACATTATCATGTCCAACCTTATACTGTAAATAAACAGGTATCTAAAACCGTATTTATACACCAGTAAAAGGTAGTCAATCGCATGTCTAGAACAATTCGACTTGTTTGTAATAGTGTATTTTTTTAATTTTTTTTATGAAGATGTTGTCTTTGAGCGTGCTTGAAAGCTTTCTTGCAAACAACCATGTAAACACGTTTTACAAGTGTATCCTCCTAGATCTATATTACAATAGCAACTATGAAGAATTACAATAGCAGAAACATATAGATCGAATCATGTGTAGACATTAGTGAGACCAACCCATCCCTAGTAAGTAGCGTGTCAAGTTGATTAAAATTTCACAAAGATAGGGTCTAATTGGATCACATTGTGCTTGACTTAATCTATAACCAATTTTATGGAATCCACTCTGCTTCCCAATTACCATTTGACGCCTGGTCTTAAATGTTAATTCTTAGCTCTGCGGTGTAATCATAATATTGATGACTAGTTTGCCCCACTCTGCCCTTTGATGGTGTCTGTCAGTTTTTGTCCATTTATCTCCGCCCTGTTACCGTCTTCGTCCACTACCGGCTGACAGTCGCGAAACGTCCACGTCGTCTAGATCGACAGATCATTCACTCCGGATCAATGAAACGTTACGCACCAGCGCTGCGGAAAAGGGAAGTCATTACGGTCCTAGCTGATCCCAATCGATACTACGTCGTAACGGAGCTTGAATCTGTAAAAGCAAAGGTGGTTGTTCCGTGCTTTCTTCGTGCATTATGGATAACGACCAATCTCGTTCCGAAACTGCCAAACACTTGTTCGGCTATGTTCAGTAACACCGTCTTTCGACTATCCGACCGTTTGTTGCGTATTGTTTTGCAGGCATAAACCAGGAGCCTTTGTCACCTCCCTCGGGAACAGGACACTGGAGAGGTTCTTATATACCTAGACATTATGGTGCTTTGATTCTCCCGGACTCATAACCGTATATTGGTATATCGCTGGCCTTGAATTCGACCACAATGGGATAAATGTAGAATCTAGGGCTATTAGTGGTCTACTCGATACGATCGAGTGCTGTTCAATTCATAAGTCTGGTACACTTTGATATGATTACAAGGGCCACGTGAACTATTCCGGGAACACATACTACAAAAATACCATTACAGTGGAGACACACATGCTTCGTTTAAAATTCGCTTCGAAAGGTCGACTGCCCACAATTAGACGCTAGAAACGATGCAATATTGTGATGTATTTATGAAAAGTATAACTGCTGGTACCAAGATAATGTACAATGAATATGGTCCATAACAGAGCCAATATCATATACAGGGGACACTTGGGTAATACAGGAGATGTGTGTTAAAGGTCATAGGCAACAACACGGGAGCACGTGACCTTGACATGTGAATTAATCGCGAGAGAGGCCATACGGAACTTTACGGAGGATGAGGAGGGGGTGGGGATGGCATTAGAAAAGTATGACAATCAGTACAGAGGATATTAGATCAGAATGGACTATACAGAACGGTTGACAGGAAAGTGTGTAAGAATGGTAAAAAAGAATTTAACATGGCATGTAAGGTAAACACGACAGCCATGTGATAGGGAATGTAACGGGGGACATTGGCATCTCACGAGGACACTTACTTTAGTAATAAAGCAAACGTCACGGCGGACATCGATGACTTGCAAGGTGACGCTTTGTTGTTTGGGTTTTGCGGGGTTTTACGTTTCTTGAACAGCCATCTAAGGTCACGTGACGGCTGTTGCCATTAGCTAACAGAGCCTCCACGCTGTGCACAGTTATAACTTCATCGTACTTGTAGTAACAGTTAACCAAGACAATCATCATATAAGGACGGCTAACGAGACGTACACGAGACGTAGATATCTTGCAATAAGAATCAGAACACGTCATATTGCTTGTTACAAGCGAATCCGCGCGTCAATTCCCCTCCCATTGCTGAGGATAGATGACTTCATGATAGAAATATGTTTCAATTAATGTCAACTGAAATCGCACTCATTACATCATGCAGTGCTTATTATAATTATGGTATTTAGTCGCGAAAACCCTGCTGTTCTGTTTAGAGTTGAATGTGCATACAGATAAAGTCATGTGAAGACGACATATACAATGTCACGTGATCGCTAGACGTCATAAGTATGACAAAATGGTTCATCATTTCTAATCACAATTTCAATTACGTAAAATTACACTTCCGCCTGTTAAGTTGATTGATGAATGTTTGAAAGAATAGTGGTTTTTATAATGAATTATTTGCCACGTGAAGTGTGCGTTGTTTACTATTCGTTATAGCGGCATGATAAAACCATGTCTTCCTATGCCTCGTACGCCAATTGATTTCCGTCGTGACAAAGTCACACTAACACATATCGTCAAGATGTAAATAAAAATTAAACTGTTAGGAACTATCTGCTACTATTGGGTATCAGCACAGGAAAAGGTTTAGGGCAAAGTTCGTCGATGGTTCTTAGCAAGCAAACTCGCCTAAAGGTAGATTTCTATCGAAATATGTACTAATATTGAAACTTATAATATTTTTAGCTCTGCATAATTTTATGTATAGGCAATCATAATTGTTCACTTCTTTCAACAATGTTTACACTGTACTCTGTCTAAGTATAGTAGACATTACCTACATTGTCTGCTAAGTACACCAGGGGTACGTGCTCGGCTAGGAAGAATTATGATAGCATAATTATGTTACCATTTACAATATCGGGTAGCTAAGACAAATTCTCTGCGACGTCATGAAAGGCATATGCGAATGACAATATCTGAAATAGGAAGAGAGGACCTGATCGCTGACTGATCACCGATAAGTTGATTTACTGATTCTGTTTGAAAGGTCCATAAACACAACCCAATAAGTCCGCGGTTAATAGTATGATGGACTCGTTGTCGGTTGCAGAAAAACACAAGAGGACAAAACGAGGATTTAGAAAGGAAAGGGATTGAACGTCTAGTCGCCTCGATCGACCTGTAATTGGTCCGGGTGCACAATATGCTATATGTAGTCCGGAAGCAGGGGATTGGTTGGAGATTTCTAGAATTGACATCCGTTTGACGGGTCGGAGTCTGGACAGCTGACCAAAACACTCGACTCGACAAAACACAGAGATCTATATGAAAAACAAAATCAGGAAAGCTGTTCTGTCCCGGTATCTATAAACGCTTAACACAATCATTTTAACCTTAAGTTGTGCATGCGACATATACCATTTTCTATCTCTGTCACTGAAGCCATATTGATATCTTACATTTCTTTGGAAAGTTAGAGATAACATCATTCATATGCTCAACAGTCGTTATTCGGGAAAAATATAATTCAGCATATTGTGTATGTCACGTTGATCTTGCGCTGCTGTATAGACAAAAAGACTCTTTTATGTATCAAGTGCACTGACCGTAGAACTCACCCAGACGAGCCTACGTTTTATTTTCATGAAACCTGCCTCAGCAAGTTTTATAACATTGAGATGTAATTTGCGAAAGCGCTTGAGATTTTTCACATACATACTTACACTGTACCTGTTATGTTACTTGTGAGCCTTACCTATTCTCGACAGTCTAACGGTCACTGTGTGTGTGTAATACTGTGTAACACGCAGTGAAAAATTATAAACATAATCTTAGTTAATATGCTGAGAAATTGATATATACAGTGTACCTTAATCGGTACGAGCCTTCCGGATTTTTTTTATTCCTAAATTGATCAACGAATTGTACCAAATCGCACATTTGTGCGGAGAGAAGCGCACAACGGGGCAAACGATTGCTAAATTGCACAATTGTGCACACCATGTGTTGACGATGTGCGGACGGTGTGTGCACGATGTATGCATGAGTATTTTATTGATATGACACCTTCAGCTTGTCGCCATACTTTTGGTGTTATTAATAGGAATTTTGTGCGTGTTCGTTCTGACTCTATTTCGTATTGTGTATATGTCTTTGGCGTTATGCTGTTATTGTCAAGAACTTGTAGATACATTTTAGTCACCCCTTGAGGAACCCCAGTGGGGACTAATAATTTCGGTTTCAGTCCCAGATTTTGACCTCTGTTGTCTTGGGCTGTTATGTGTGCTTCTGTCATACCAGGCGCTAATTACAAGCTCTTGGATACTCAGATAATGATTTCCTTTTTAAACAGGAATAGCATAAAACCTAAAGGCGTTCCAAATTTCACACGGGAATTACATATAACCTAAAGATGTTCCAAGAATGAATCAGGCACCTTTGAGGTTCCCGAAGGGGTAAACTGTTGTATTATAAATTGCTATTGATTGATTTCGATATTTTATGTCTGACCAACGACAACCGTTAATATTTCACTCTGGGGTTAAAATGTCGTTCTTGGGCAAAATCATGCTGAACTCTTCAATCTTGACAGTAGGAATGTGTCAAAACGACATAGGTAAAGTGGCGAAATTAGCAAGTTTGATTACCGCACAGTGTCAAGGTCGCGTGATAATATTAACCGGCAGGAATTTTCAAGTTGAAATCCATGCGAATTGAATCGATAATGACAAAAGTTTGAGTTTGAAAAATAAATATTAACGGGTTCAAAACAGCCTAATACATTCCAATCTTTTCTTTTCAAACGAGAATTGCTGAAATTGTTTGGTGGTCTTCATGTCTCTCGAATTCGGCTGTTAGCGGTCCTTGTCGAACCTGTTTGAGTGACTGTCTTTAAGCATACACACTCTGCCGATATCGATGGACGATTTAGTCGGATTTGCAGACGATCAGAAAACTACTTGGAAAAGTGTATTTCAAAACAAAAAATCAAAATCAAAAAATATCGGTATATAAGATTGAATCTTTTCTGAAACTTATTTTTGTGAAAACAACATCGTTATATTCCAATTACCTGTTCTGTCCATTATTATTATTATTATTATTATTATTATTATTATTAAGATCTCACCGTATTCGAGGTGTCAGTCAACGCTAACGTTATATTTGTGACATGCCTTCTTATTAATTCCATGTGCTGGCATGGCTACCTGAACCATTTTGATTGACAGGTGGATATACTCGGAAAATGATCATACAGAATGATGGGGTGACTTTCATGTTACATGTATTCTGACATATTTCTAGTTTATTTCATGTATTGACACATCTGTCGAACTATTGGTTCGTATCCATGTTTTGTTGAATTTATGCAAATAATGCTAGTGAGAAATAGCATCAGGTAAAAGAAAATGTTAACAGTAAGAAAAATAAGAAATAACGGCATGATAATAACATACTAGTGAAGTAGTGTTAATGTACCAGACACTGGATAAAGGCAACCGACAGCCAGATCACCAGGGAGACACCGGCTAGTTCATATAGGACACTCGAAAATACAGGACACATGGGCACGTACAGGCACCCAGAAATACAGGATAAATACAGGACACACGGGCACGTACAGACACCGAACAATACAGGACACACGGGCACGTACAGCCACCCAAAAATACAGGACACACGGGCACGTACAGACACCGAACAATACAGGACACAAGGGCACGTACAGCCAACCAAAAATACAGGACACACGGGTACGTACAGGCACTCAAAAATACAGGACACACGGGTACGTACAGACACCCAAAAATACAGGACACACGGACACGTACAGGCATCCAAAAATATAGGACACACGGGTACGTACAGGCACCCAACAATACAGGACACACGGACACGTACAGACACCCAAAAATACAGGACACACGGACACGTACAGGCACCCAAAAATACAGGACACACGGGCACGTACAGGCACCCAAAAATACAGGACACACGGGCACGTACAGGCACCCAAAAATACAGGACACACGGGTACGTACAGACACCCAAAAATACAGGACACAAGGGCACGTACAGACACCCAAAAATACAGGACACACGGACACGTACAAGCACCGTAAAATGCAGGACACACGGGTACGTACAGACAACCAAAAATACAGGACACACGGGCACGTACAGACACCCAAAAATACAGGACACAAGGGCACGTACAGACAACCAAAATTACAGGACACATAGGCACGTACAGACACAAAAAAGTGCAGGACACAAGGGCACGTCCAGACACCCAAAACTTCAGGACACACGGGTACGTACAGACACCCAAAAATACAGGACACACATCGAAATATCGAACACACAGGCGGAGACAAAAAGGAGAAAGATTAAAGAAGGTACAGAAAATGAAACAAGACCATTGAGTGAATAAGATCGAGCGGTAAAAGCGTTGCAAACGTCGTTGAATTCCCTTGGAGACAGAGGTTATGGACATTGGACATTGTTCCTCTGGCCGTGTACAGATTGTAAACCATAATGTGCGCCCAGACATCGACAGACAGGGTCAGATTTAACAAAACGTGATGTTTGCGAACTAGAGGCAGATTGGTCAGTGTGACAGCTCCTAGGATGCCGCTGATTAGATAGAGATTGAAAGCACGAGTGTCTATTACGTGCGGTCCAACATCCCGATGTTACCCATGAGCAAAAAGTCATCAATTGCATTATGTAGTTGACTTGTCGTGTCTGTGACTCTGTCGCATGACCCTGCTCCCCCCC
>NW_018407826.1:254453-255735 GCF_002113885.1 Mizuhopecten yessoensis
ATATTTTTCTGAATGTATCGATGCATTTCTATCGATTGTCAACAAACGGGCGACATAATCTCCTCACGTACTTATGACGTCTGAGAGTTAAATCACTTGTTGAGGTAATTTTTCGTTGATATTTTTAATTACTAAGTAGCTATCATGTTAATAATTCTGGAGAAAGGGAAAAAATGTGAAATTCTATAAATGAGATGAAATTATTGAACTGCTTCATTTGATTTTCAATTTTAGTAACACTTTTGTTCAAATATAAAAAGCAAAGACTCAAACCCTCTAACATGTGGAGCTGTTCAATCCATGGGAAGGTATAAGGGAGGTTACTCGTACAAAAATCAAACACCAATCACTGATATAACACCCGATACTTTTCATGTCATACGGTTTTACCGTGTACCATGTTTATGGGGTCAAGCGCTTGCTCCCATGACATGGGATGTCGCGTATAACGCATGGGACCAGTGTCAAGTGCTACAACCGTAACATCCCATTGCGCACCACGAAAAAGAGATGTTGAGCAGTATAGATGCGCATCGTACTGTCCGCGTTGTTGAGTTACATAGCCGCCGAAAAACGAAGGACAATGCAGTATATAGAAGAACCACCACAGGTAACGTTCAATAATAATAATTTAGCCAATATTGTGTCTGCTCTTTTGCCCAATGCGCAGGGGCACGGTTCAGTTTATCAATTTATATCAAAGGCCTCCTTGTTTACCATACTTAATAACAGTTATTAGGCCTATGGCTATGTATGGTATTGGTAAACAAGTAGACCCCAGATCTATATAAATTGAACAGTGCCCCTGTGAATAGTGTAAACAATGAGACTCCGATATGAATTGATAAATTGAACCGTGCCCCTGTGACCAAACTTAGAAGGAAACATGTTTTGGGAATAGGGATTCAGACTTGTTCAAATAAAGGGGTCGGCCCTTTTTGGGGTCCAGCAAGGGGAAAATTCGGATTTTTTTATGAATCTTCAAAAATCTCATGAATTACAAGCCTTACTACATAGATATTTGGTCTGGATCATTCTTTGAGAAATGAGATTCAAGTTTGTTGAAATTCAGTCCCTAACTTATGGTCATTATATTGCCCTGACCCAGGGGCTTATCTTTTACATATAGTGATATATAGGCCTATAGGTAAATACTATCTAAAAAGCTTACAGTATAGTTGAGGTTTAGGGGTGGATACAGGAATATCTGAATGGGGGGATGCACCCTTCGAAATAGGTCATGCTCATTGGGCGAATCCTAGGTTGGGGGGGGGGGGGGGGG
>NW_018407826.1:256311-259906 GCF_002113885.1 Mizuhopecten yessoensis
GAGTATCCTTTGTCGAAGGGGAATACATTTTGTATAAACAAAGGGTGTTACCTCTTTTAGTGCAGAGGGATGGAGCACAAAATGGGAATTTTAAGGTTTAAGTCTTCAAAATTCTTTTTCCTCTGTACTATTTGAGGGGTTTTATCCAAAGTTGGCCTGGAACATCCTTAATCAAAGGGGTCTTAATTTTGTATAATTTGAGAGTGTGGCCTCTCTAGTTGTAGAGTTTACGGGCCCAATAGGGGAATTTGAGGTCAAATTCTTTAAAATCCTTCTTCTTCTATACAATCTAGGGATTTTTTTGTAATAAGAATGATTTCCAATGGTTGCTTTATTATCCAGGTGAGCGATACAGGCCCTGTGGGCCTCTTGTATACATGTACTCATTTTCAAAACAGAGGGGTGCGCGCCCGGTACGCCGGGCCTTAATCCGCTCTTGAGGTCAATAGTTGAAAATTCTTCTTCTCAGGAACCACAAAGCAAAATTCAACAAAAACTTTGAAGGAAACATGTTTGGGGGATGGGGATTCAGATTGTTTCAAATACAGGGGCTGGTGAGTGGCAAAATGAGGAAAATTGGGATGAAACTTAAAAAATCTTGTGAACCACAAACCAGAATGCATTGATATTGGTGTTAAAAATGGCAAGTAAACCAATTTATCACATACAGTAAAACCCCACTAACTCGAACTTGTACGGTCCAGTTCAATAGTTTGAGGAATATATGGTATTCAACGAATCCGAGGTTTGATCAACATTGTATTTTTTTTTTATCAGGTGGGATAATAGACAGTACGAACCCTGCAAATATCGCTGATAGAAAAAATAAGTTAAATAAATTTTGTGAAAATTTACTATGCTCCCTTCAATATTTAGATGTGATTGCTTCATAGCCCTCTGGGCTAATGTCACAATATGGAAAGCCAGAGGGCTATGTTATTGCAGCTAGTATTCATGTAATTTTACATAGCCACTCCATTTTTTTATATTTGAATTTTGATATTGGAAAATCCTTTCATATCTCCTCATATGGGCATATTCTTTTATTATCAATATTTAGGAATACATGATCAAAACTAGCCAAGCGATGAAGGCCCACTGGGCCTCTTCTTTCAAGGAGTAAAAAAATATCTATTTGATTAAATGACAGAATAAGAACAGTTTAAACACAAATAATTTTTATTTAGAAAAAAACAAGAACCACTTTCCCTGCTGAAACTTTGCTGAAGCTTGAGGAAGCATATACTTCTGGGATGACATCAAAAGGGAAGATGTCGGATGAAAAGGTTGCCAAGTTGACAGCAGACACTGGATTGTCTGTTTCTCAGATTAAAGTAAGTACATGTACCAGTGACTGTAATTAATTGATTGCAATGACAGACATCCTTCTGACAGGTTTGTTAATTTATTATTATATAGATAAGTAAATACTGTAAATAAAGTCCCNATCAGGTAACTTGTTCATTTCAGCAACTTTGTGTCAGCAACTTTGTATCAGCAACAGGTTATTTTCAAGAAATCAGGCATAATTCATTATATTCATCTAGTCTGATTTGCTTACAGTTTTCTGACTGAATTAATTTGATACTCAAATTAGTAGTATTTTGATCAAATTTGGTCAGTACAGAGACTTGATTTAACTATGGCTAATCAGTGTGTCTACATTTGGAATATTAAGATATTTAATCTTTTCCATAGGACTGGATAGGAAATAAATGCCGGAAGGAAAGCGGTAGAAAATATAAGCCAACTCCATCCTATCGGAAAGATCCAAATGCTTTCAATATTTTTTGCAAGGACCAGAGTGCAGGTAGGTTCCTTTAAAGTCGAAAGGTATAATAACAAGAGGCCCATGGGCGTTAACGGTCACCTGATATATTTATACAGAGAGTTGATTTTGTTTTTAACATGTACAGAAATATTATTCAAAGTGACAAAAAACAATAAAAACACCTTATTCAATATCTAGCATACAGATTTAAGACTAAAAAGTATTTGAAACTAGCACCTCTGATTCTAAACAAGGAAAATGAAGAAATTTTAGCACACTGACTACTTTGGGCCCCACCCTACAGCCCTTGGGGGTAGGGCTGGCTCAAAATTTTCAAAGTATCAAACTGTCAACTCAAGGTTATAATTCCAATCAAGTTATTAACATGTAATATTCAAAGTATCATTTGCCATTATAAACCATAATAAATTTTGCCCCCCCCCCCCTCCTTCCCCAGGGGGTAAACGTGAGACCCTAGGGTCATAAACCTTAAGACCCTTCCATCTATGAAGAGTATTTGATTCTACCATATCTGGGTCTTGAGAAGAAGATTTTTGAAATTTCAGTAAATTCGACCCTTTTTGGCCCCACCCATCAGCCCCTGGGGGTCAGTCAGGGCTGATATGTGCTTATTATCAAACTGCTACCTAATACTGATAATGCTAACCCAAATTGAATTACTTCCAATGGAAATTAAACAAATGTTGGTCCAAAATGTGATTTCCCTATATAAACTATAGTAAAGTTTACCCCCTCCCCAGGGGGAAACGTGAGACCCCAGGGTCAAGAAATTCACAATTTCGGTAAAGCACCTTAAGACCCTTCCATCTATGAAGAGTATTTGATTCTACCATATCTGGGTCTTGAGAAGAAGATTTTTGAAATTTTAGTCAATTTGACCCTTTTTGGCCCCGCCCCTCAGGCCCCTGGGGGCTTGGGACTAAACCGGCAATAGTTTTTGTTGACCTTTGTCCATGGAAGGTTCCTGCAAAATTTCATTGAAATTAGTTCAGTGGTTTTGGAGAAGAAGTCGAAAATGTAAATTGTTTACGGACGCACGACGGACGACGACGGACAAAAGGCGATCGCAATAGGTCACTTGAGACTTTGTCTCAGGTGACCTAAAAATGTACACAAGGAACACCAGGATTAACACAATTCTTTAAAATCATTTTTCCTATTAAATGTTCCAGTTCCATAGAAGATTTAAGCAAGTGCCTGTAGTCATTTCAACACTTGTGACATGGAAAGGTGAAACCTTCATAGTACAAAACGTTTTAACTAAGATTGATATAAATGTAAAACAAATCCTAGATAAGACAATTTTTAAAAAGTTTATTTCATGATGACTTTTAATGGCTTCCTTAAATGGCAATTCATCACAATACAGTTTTTACTGTTAAAGGTTCTGGTGATCTCAGTGGTTTATCAACCGTTTTACTTTTATGACAGTACATGGCCAATTTCTACCAAAGATGGTAGGAAACACTCCTGATCATGTCACATCAAAAAATGAAAAATCGGAACATTTTGCTAATCCCTGGCTAGCATTCACTATTGAAGACATAGATCATGACTGGTTGGTCCAGTGTCAGATTAAAAGCACTTTAGAGTAATTTTACAAATTATATAGGGCGCTATATAAATGTTGTATACTATTATTTATTATTATTAAAGTGAGTGGATAGGGTATTATGTTGATCTGTGACACGGCCATAGTTTTGTATACCGTACAGGGTATTGGCTTATTACAGCAACAGCCAAACCTTTTAAAAATCATGTTCCTCATGAGGTCACAAAAAAAGGGTGGGGGGGGGGGGGGGG
>NW_018407826.1:260171-263603 GCF_002113885.1 Mizuhopecten yessoensis
TTGACACTGTTTATCTTATATGAGTAGGTTAATACACCTAAACATGGCATTCTTGAAATAAATTGTATGTCACTAATAAGGAAAGGAAAATATCAAAACCTGAAAAGATCAAGCATATATATACAGTATGATATATCCTTCATTGTCAGTGGAATTCTTTTCAGGATTGTTGGAGCAACAATCACATAACTATATTTTCCAAATAATTTATTATGTACGTATTGTATTATGTATTACAGTTGATGAAGTTAACACAGTGCGGCATTGATTTAGCCTGTCTAGGTCTATCCTTGGACAACCAAATTCACCTTGTGGGCCATGGAAAATGCTTGCAATTCCTTGGACAAACAAGTGTGCAAGAAACATTTAGCATGTTCATGAACCTAGGTATGAAAAAAAAATATTGTACAAAAATTTAACTAGATGATCTAGATAAGCTATACACAAACATTGTGTTTAATTGACGCTAGTGTCGCTCTTGCTAGTAATAGCAGTAATTTTGTCTCTTTCCAGTGTCAGTTTAAAGTGACTGGGTCGGGTATCATGTTAATCTGTGGCATGTTACTTCAGTGTTGGCACATTAAAATTCTGCTTGAGTCTGGACCAATTACAGCACGGCTGTCCAACCACTGTGATGCATAGCTAATTAATATAAATTGCTGATAAACAGTGAAACTCCATCACTCACTCTATCAAGTAGGCCTTCAAATCACCTTGGGGCAGATCGGGAATGGTAGCTTGTACTTCCATGGTAGGAAACAAACACAAATGGTACAAGCCGACTCAAAAGTTTTCCGAAATTTGTTTTTAAAAAAAGGAGGAATTTTGACACTTATTGTTCTACATTTTGTATCGATCTAATATACTGCTGTTATTACATTTCAGAAAATGATTTGAAGTCCAGGTCAAATCAAGAGGAAGACGTTGGCCATTTAAAGAAGTTAGCTCAAGATCATTTCAACAACCTCTATAGTAAGTGAATTATTGGTGGACATATCTTTTATTTTTGTATCCACTGCATAATTTGAAAAGTATTGAGATGCTTTAAGGCAATTAAGTTTGCTTGTGAGACAAAAGTAATTGGTGTTGAGTATCAGATTTATCTGATTTGGTGTTTTTTTNTTTTGACTCATAGTTGTTTGCATCAAGTTGAGTGCTTTAATACAATGTTACCTACATGTACATATACGCTTATTATCAAGTTCTAGCACTAGAAAAGACCAAATATATCTGATTCTTGTCGACCACATACATACATTACAGTTAATTATTTTATTTTGATAGGTAAAGCAATCAATTCCATGTCCAAATTTCCTTATGCTGCAGTCATGAGTGGGAAAATTTCTATAGAAGGACTTCCTGACATTTTGAAGCCATTACGACTACCATCTCATTATGGGAAGGACAGACTGAAGGAGATGTTGTCAGTCAAAGAAATCACTGTTCATGTGTAAGTGAAGAAGTCTCTCAATAAAAATTAAAAATCTTTCCCTTTTAATTTCCCTCCCCTCAATTTTTGGGAAAGGAGATTTAAGTTTGTTCAAATCAAGCCCCTATGGTCATATGTAGCCCTGCCATAGGGGCTGATCTTTTATGTAATGATATATAGGGAACATTTAAAGATTCTTCTTCTCAAACACTTTTGCACCACATGGGACAAAATTTAGCATAGATAATCCCTATGGCAGAGAGATGAAATTATCTCAAATGAAGTCCTAGTGGTCACAAATGACATTTATATTTAGGTTTTATGAATATATGAGATTTAACGACCGACTCAAAAACTAGCTACTTTCACCCATCACACAGGGCTCTTCAGGTTTATGAAGGGTGAAAGCATCTAGTTTTTTAGTCGGTAGTTAATCTTATTTTCTATAATCACTTACTTCACATGGATATTTAATCCTTTTTGGCTCACCTGGTCCGAAGGACCATGGTGAGCTTATGCCATACCACAGCGTCAAACCGTCCGTCGTCAGTCTGTCACTAGTCCTGAACTGCCAGGTAAATTTTGACTAATTTTCTTCTAGAGCATCCTTAGGCCAAGGGAACTCAATTTTGTATAAATGGAGGGTGTAGCCCCCTTGGGGCACATGGGCCAAGCCCAATTTTGTATAGGTAGGTCTGACCCATCCCCTCCGGGGCCCAATATGGGATATAGAGAGTTATCTTGAATATAAGTTTTAGCTCACCTGCCCAATTTAATCTGGTTAATATGCATACACTTTGAACAAATGAAAACATTACACATATAAAAAAAATGAGTTTCCTAATTTGTTTGCAATTTTCTAAAGTGATATCGACTCGGATGCATTACATAATAAGAAAACATTATGATGTGCTTTAAAACAACACTATTATCATTCTTTAACTCCGATTTCGTGCTAAAACCTATATATGTCTGGTGCTAGTCTCCTTGTACCTATATATGTCTGGTGCTAGTCTTCTGGTACCTATATATGTCTGGTGCTGGTCTCCTTGTACCGATACATTTCTGGTGCTAGTCTCCTGGTATCAATATATGTCTGGTGCTAGTCTCCTTGTACCTATATATGTCTGGTGCTGGTCTCCTTGTACCGATACATGTCTGGTGCTAGTCTCCTGGTATCAATATATGTCTGGTGCTAGTCTCCTTGTACCTATATATGTCTGGTGCTAGTCTCCTTGTACCTATATAGGTATGGTGCTAGTCTCATTGTACCTATATATGTCTGGTGCTAGTCTTCTGGTACCTATATATGTCTGGTGCTGGTCTCCTTGTACCTATATATGTCTGGTGCTAGTCTCCTGATTTCTTTATATGTTGAAATACATTAGTTTTGCCATTTAAATACAATAATAATAATAAAAACATTACAAAAGATTCGTGTAATTAGGTGTAGTTTATTCACACATACCCAAGGTAATATAGTAATTACAAATTATGATGAGGATTGACAGTGACTTATCTCAATCACAAATATGAAACACTGAAATGATTTATTTTTAAACATATATTCAAGAGACATAATCGTCAGTAAATCAAAAATTGTCAAATCTACATTCATCGTTGTATTAATGCAAACAGCCTTATAAATTACTGAAATGCACGGTCCGAGTCTGCATCCTTTTAATGTTCCCAACTGAATTAACGTATAAACAACAATAATAACATATGTATGTGTCAACAGATTTATCATCAGTCATATAAGCAGGGTAATGTTTCTCTAAAATTCATCATATTGCAAAAGATGAAATTCATTTTATAATAGTGAAATAATTATTCTATCTAAATAATTATGACATTACAGATATACCTTCCGATCAATACAGATGTCTAAACTAATAAATATGCAATACAACACATGTCTAAACTAATAAATATGCAATACAACACATGTCTAAACTAATAAATATGCAATACAACACATGTCTAAAATAATAAATATGCAA
>NW_018407826.1:271004-272203 GCF_002113885.1 Mizuhopecten yessoensis
CATGATCAATCAACAAAAATTAAATTATCTTTCCAACATCCACAAGTCATAATGTAGATGTAACCTGGATTCAATAATAATGTAATAAGTACCTTTCACCTTGCAGCATATCAATGAAATGTATAGGCACATCATGTTTGCAAATACTTCCAAATAAACCACTGACATCTAATTTGGCATTTTTAATTCTTGATCTAATTATGCTTCCTGCTTGGAAATTTGAACATTCCTGAAATGAAAATATTATTTAAAGCATTCAAGTTCAACAAACATTGATTATTACAATAATGAATTTTCAAATACGTCATATGATGAACATTAAATTAATCTATATTCAGAGCAATAGAAAGTTATTTTACAGAATATGATCATTTTAAACTTGTTTTGACACATTTTGCTTTACTATTAATTGCACCTGGTTTCAGTTGAAAAATATGCTCACTGACACATTCAAATTGTAACACTTACATTGTTCCTGCTCTTCCTATCAGACGAATAGTCATCAATAAAGTGTTTGAAAGATGAATGATCCTTGAAAAACAAATTCTGATGTCTTGTGCTGCCATGACCTTTCCCTGGGGATGCCTTGTGAACCAGTCCAAAATTTGCATCAAGGGATATTATTGGGGGATTCTAATAAATCATAAGACAAAAAGCTTTATTCACTAGGACTTAAGTATGAAAATTAAATCTATTAATGGTCATGCACATTGTGTAATGAACTTGCAGTTATCACACAACATAAAATAAATACAAGATAATTTCAAGAAAAGAAATGTAATAAAAACCAAAATGACATATATTATGACATAAACATGTACTTATAATCCATGAGGATTTTTAAACATTTAACACTAAAATAGTTCAACATTAATATATCCAGGTTTATCATCAAAGGATTTTTTCAAAATAATGCAATATTATTAGACATTTATCAAACTTTGACACACATGGTGTCAAACATGAATTACCTGTTTACAAATTGGACATTCTTTGCCAATCATTACATCACAAATGTGCTGCCTTGATCGAATTGATGATCTGTGGTAATGGAACTCGGTTAAACTGTCTCCAACCACAGCTCTGTATATGTGCTTTGGCTGCTCAAAAAATCACAAAATTTACATTTCATAATTGCAAAAACAACATAGAATAAATAATCATTTTATTTACTTCAGAATGTAATAAACATGTAATGT
>NW_018407826.1:272969-280061 GCF_002113885.1 Mizuhopecten yessoensis
AAAAAAAAAGTTATTAGTTGCTTACGAAGTCATGAGAAATGAGAATGAAATCAGACTGGACACTCTCCAAGGCATCACAGAATGACTTGGCTGCCAGGTGGCATTCCAGCTGAAGTGCTGCCAGAAGTTCCATGAACCGTATGTCGAATGCAATGCGAGGTTGTTGTGGTGATGATGGCCATAAATGATATCGCATCAAAGTCAAAGCTGGTTCTTCGCATCGACAAAGAGTCACCATGCAGGTGTGTTGTGCTCCTGCAAAATTATATATCTATTGTAATATCTAACAGAAGTGAATGATGACATAAGCCATTTTCTGTTATTCTTCGATGGAAGAGATAGCCTTTTACTATAAATTGTATTTATCATAATTTCAAAAGGAAACAATAGCATATTTCAAGTAGATATCTAACAGTGCATGCTGATATGTTTTACTTTATGAAGGAGTAAGAATTGATTTATGAATAAAAATGGTAGCCATGACAGCAACATTAGATTTAAGACGAATTAAAATAACAGTTACAGTATGTACTACACATTAAAATGCATCTAAATATATAGTTAAAATACTATCCCTCTAGCACTAAAAGTTTAAGAATTACCTGTACCCTATTTACAAATTTAGAAAGGCAAATTATCAGGCTAAGAGTTGACGCTCATCTGACATCATAATGAATACAATAAGAATATGTTTTGGTAATATGCATGGGTCCCTTTTAATTTTTGACGTGTTTGCTATATAGTGTAGTTCTTGAGAGGAAGTAACTTGTAGGGAGAAATAACAGACAGACAGAAAGAAAGACTTTGAGGACCAAAATTTATTAAAACATTGTATGAAATATTTTTGTTAAAAATGTTTTTCTATTGTCAGTAATTTACCTTGTCGATAGAAAATATTACTAGAATATATCTTTTGTTTTTTAATTTTATTTACAAATGACTATTTTTATATTATTATTTACAAGTGAATGTAAGTCATTACATAATAAACCATTCCTTTTAAAGTACCTGTATGCCTTTCTGCTCAAAAATATGTAGTAAAAATAAATAAAAAATTAAAGCACATATTTAAAAAGGGCAAGACAATGACCCTTAATTATAAGATGCCATTAACAAAACCACAAGTACATGCACAACATGCTCCTAGTATCAATTTTACCAACCTTTTCCATCGACAGTATACATTGATGAGGTATATAGTGTACCGCAGTCATGACCATCTACTCTGGACACAGCATTGACATTAACAATAGGAACATACATGTTGTCCTGAAATATCAAAAGCCGTATACATCACATTCTTACAATTTTAAAAATACTTTTCTACTTCTTCATAAATGTAAGACTAGTTTCCACACACAATTTATATGTGAAAAAAAAATAAGAAAAATATATGTTAAGTCCTAATATTAAATGTCAGAATACTTACAAAAACACATCAATTTGTTTTGAAATATACAACACAAACATAAACATATAAACATAAAAACTAAAACTAAAAATCTTGAAGTAGCTAACCTACAAAATTTAAGGGAGCGAGCGAGCACATTTAACGTCATTTATCAACAATTTGTAGCTATGTATGCATGAAAGTGGCTGAATTGTCAGATCAGCTGTAACTGGTCCAAAATGAACTCTTGGTTAATGTTCCAGCACACTCAAGTACCACACCACAGATAAACAAGACACCCTAACCACACACTTGGAGGGAGGCACTACTCATGACATATATTGTAATCAGAAATAAAAGAATAGTTACCTTCCATACTTGAGGTATATGAAATAAAACAACACTGTGGATCCTCTCACAGCATACAATAGTTTGCCATTGGCCCACAATCCTGGCAATAAATGATGTTATTCACACATGTTCTGCAGAAACTGCATTCATGTGTGGCAGGGCACATTTCTTCAATGTGGGTATCAATGAGAGGTTGACGCACATTGTCCCATCCTTCTCTCAGCTTTTCTTTTCTTTTTTCATAAGAATTGTTGGGGGTATTTTCTATAAAAAACAAAAAAATAAAAATAAAGTTACCACTTGAAGAGGCAATCTAATCATGAAGGGTATACAAAAGGTTAGTTTATTACCAAGAAATAGCTGACAACATTTTGAAGAAAATATGGACACCTTTCTATTTGGATGACTGAAGATCATTCATTTGGAACCAATGTTCCTGATGGATGACAGCATTTTCAGAATAATATAGCATGAAGATATTTGACAAAATATGAAAACTTTATAACAAATTGAATATCTGACTTATATTCAACCAAATGTTCAGGTTCTATATGAACCATTCTAAAAGCTTTCTTTTATGAAATAAAATATAAATGATATAACATTGTGGTGATCTGATGATTGAGTATAATTGATTGTCAATGACACTTGCTGCCAAATTTGGCTCAGTGGTTCTTGATAAAATAATATTTTCATGAAAAGCAGGGCTCTACAATAAGGTAATTTTTAACTTGTCCAGTCGGACAAAAGAAAGTAACTTGTCCGTACTCAATATCCACTTGTCGGAATATTTTAATTGAAAATATGTTTACTCTATAAAAGATCAATTAATTTATTGTTCAACTCTTAATTACTTGAATAGTAGTGAATTATGACAGAAATGGCACAAAGTTCTAACTTATAGACTTTCTTAGTCTTATATCAAAACCCTCAAATAAACATGTCACAAACTGAATCATTCTAAGCTAATTAAGTATTATATAATTATCATTTCTTAAAGTGAAACGGCACAATGTATAACAAAATGTCATATCTATTGTAGACTTTAATTTCTTAGCCTTATGTCTACAACTGTCAATTATAAATACTAGATTAGGATTTCAATATTGATCTTTTTAATAAAAGAATGAAATGAAAGTAAGCCCTTCAATCTGTTCACAGCTGACAGATTTAAATATATAATGATTCAGTAATTCAATTTTTCGTTAGACATAGAACATGATTGGTCGGCTGGTCACTAAAATCTCAGCAAATCTTACAAATCATAATGTTCGCTGCACGACTTTCATCAGTCTCGGCTGTGTCATCATTGACCAGTCATTCTTTTCTCGCACATTACACCCGGAAATTCGTGAACCAATGAAGGTTGGATAAAACCCTACCATTTTGTCAGTTTTCTCTTGCTAGTAGTGAACACAAACTTTTTCAAATCCATGTTGGTGTTGGTTTTTTTACGACAGTGATGAATCAAGATCAATTTGATACTTCAAAACTTTTCTTGTCAATTGAAAGTGCTTTGATGTCGCTGAACGTTTCATTTGGAAGACGTCAAACATTTACATGATCAACAGAGATAAAATACACTTACGCTCCATTTCAAATATTTTACAATGGGAAATGGGCTAATTAATTGATATTGACTTTTTCTATTAATTATTTGCACTAAGTAATGTTCAACTTGTCCTCTTGGACAAATAAATAGTAAAACAGTAAAAACACACTTGCTCAGTCAAATTTTAAGCTGGTGTACCAGACAATTGGACAAGCGCTATCGTCGAGCCCTGATAAGGTTGACATTACGGGCAAAGGACGGATAAACAACGGTCACTGAACATGTATGCACACCACAACATAAGTTAATCTCAATTAATCACAAATAATGATTGGCTTTAATTTTAAACAAGAGGCCCAATAGGCCTGTATTGCTCGCCTAGTTTTGTCATATATACCTATATAAAACTTTGACCACAGAATGTTACATATCAAATATAATGCATTCAGACCAGTATACTAAACATCGAAGTTGAATCTCCTTGCCCCAAGGATGCACAATAATATAATCCATCCCTGATGTGAGGTATGGATAAGTTTATTCAAACTCAATTAAGGGATAACATATTGGGCAGGAGACACGAGGCTTTGCCGAGGGTCTTTTGAATAACCTTATCCATACCTCACATCAGGGATTGATTATATTTCTTGCATATTACCTAAACCCGTAAAAACAGCTGCTCTTCTAGTTAAGTTGTAAACTGTCCTCACATTTCTCATTTGCATATGAAGCCTGGATGGCAATTGTTAATGACGTCAATGACCCTGACTGACCCCAAAACAAACAATAGCATGACCCGAAAGGTCCCTATAATTCCTACGCCAGTCTGCGCGTGGAAGCGATCAGAATAGGGACTTCATTTAAACAAGCTGTATTTGCCTTGTTCAAAGATGCACAATGTGATATTTCAATGCATTCTGTCTAGCCATTCATAAGAAGAAGCTTTTTAAAGGTTTTTGCTTTAAACCTTTATGAAACTGGGTCCCTTTAGGGTGTGGCCATTTTTTTGACTCCAGGGACTTTATTTGAACAATCTTGAACTTCCATATTATTAAAGGGATGCTCTATGAACTATGAAGTAGTTCTTGAGAAAAGTATTTTAAGGATTTCTCTATACATCATCATGTAAAGATTCAAGCACCCCACTGTACATGACCCTAGGGCCTTCATTTGAATGACTTTGCGTTTCCTTGCTAAATATTAATGCATTCTGGCAAGTGGTTTATGAGAAGAAGATTTATCAAAATTTTCCTCAATTTGCCCCTTATTGGGCCCCAAAAGGGACCAATCTCTTTATTTGAACAATTCTGAATTCCCATCTCCAAGGCATGTTTCCTACCAAGTTTGGTTGAAACTGTACCAGTGATTCTTGAGAAGAAGTGGTTTAAACGAAAATGTTGGCACCCGACGGACAACAGACACTGCACCATGGCATAATTAGCTCCCATGGCCTTTGGCCAAGTGCGCTTAATAACAGTTGCTGGAAGATCACTACAATGTACAAAATTTTATAACCTTACCAATGGCTGAAGTTGTTGATATGGAATGATGGTCAGCAGATCTTGAGTTTGATGCCTTTTGTGTGTTAAGTGGAAACACTTCACTGCTCCCTAGACCTACTTCCATTTTTTGGCCATCAGATGGTAGAATGTACTTGACGGTGGTATTTCTTTTTCCACGACTGATAGTTGTGACTTTCAGTTTTCTCATTAATTTCCTTCGACGGATAGGCATATCTTAAATAAAGTAAACATATGTACATTATTAAGTGATTCATTTATCAACATGATAGATCATTTCAAGATATAAAGATAACTTATCTACTCATACTTTGAATTTGTAGCAATAAAGTTGCATATAAATTTATATATATGTAACTACCATCCTGGCGTACTTGTTCCACTCTTTCAAGGTCATCTGATCAAGATCACTGTGTATAAAAATGGGAGCACTACCCACATCTTACACTATATATGACGAAATTGGATTTAAATAAGCATCAAAATGAGCTTAAACTTCCCACGGTTTATACAAATTTGAGTCCCCTTGGGTGTTGGCCAAAGGATGCTCCAGACTAAATAAGGATAAAATCCCTTAATCCCTATGGTAGAAGAAGGATTTTAAAGGTTTTTACCTCTATTTTCCCTACTGGGCCCCGCCTCTTTGCCCCCAGGGGGTTAGACACACCGTTTATACAAAATTGGTTCCCTTTCAACCAAGGATGCTTCATACTAAATTTGGACAAAATCCTGTCATTCCTACAGAAGAAGGATTTTGAAGAATTTGCTGTTTCCTCTATAGTGCCCCTCCCTTCTGGCCACAGGAGGGGCACACTTGCTGTTATTATGAAATTGAGTCCCTTTTGCCCAAAGATGCTCCAGACTAAATAAGGATAAAATTCCTTAATCCCTATGGTAGAAAAAGGATTATTAAGATTTTACCTCTATTTCCCCTATTGGGCCCCGCCCCTCAGGTCCAAGGTGGGCACACCCACCATTTACACAAAATTGGTTCCCCTTTACCCAAGGATGCTCAACACCAAATCCTTTCATTCCTACACAAGAAGAAGTATTTAAAAGAATAATTTGCTATGTTTCCCCTATTTGGCCCTGCCCCTCAGGGGCCAGACCCACGGTTTATACAAAATTGGTTCCCCTTCACCCAAGGATACTTCAGACCAAATATAGGACAAATCCTTTCATTCCTAAAGAAGAAGGATTTAAAATAATATGCTATTTTCCCCTATTGGGCCCCGCCCCTCAGATGGGGGCCCTGACCCACGGTTTATACAAAATTGAGTCCCCTTGGCCCAAGGATGCTCCAGACTAAATTAGGATAAAATCCCTTAATCCCTACGGTAGAAGAAGGATTTTAAAGGTTTTACCTCTATTTCCCCTATTAGGCCCCACCCCTCTGCCCCCAGGGGGGCCACACCCACCATTTATACAAAATTGAGTCCCCTTAGCCTAAGAATGTTCCAGACTAAATTTAGTCAAAATCTACGGTTCCATTCAGGACAGGCAGCGTTTTAAAGGAAAAGTTGACGGACAGACGTACGATGCGGTATGGCATTTAATAAGCTAAAATGGAGCTAAAATGGCACCTGCGACAACTATGCATCCTGTTTTGGACTATTCCGTCTTTGCGTATTGCTGAGTTATCTTCTCCTGGGAACAGGTATTGATTGTTACGTCATTGGTTTGTGCGAGAAAATTACGTGGTTTTCTCCAAAATTGATGACGGTACTCTCACAAACAAGTGACGTAACAATCGATACCTGCTCTCAAGAGAAGATAACTCTGCAATACGCAAAGACAGAATATATAGGAATAAATTCACACTATAGAAATACTGTTTGTCATATAAATTCTAAAGGTCATCATAAATTGTTAATATGCTGACAAAAAAAATAATCATTCGAAGCGTAAGATAAGATACTGCAAATTCAAGCCTTGATCTAGATCTGATTTTGGTCCTGACATTAGCAAAAAACGGAGACACTGATTGGTGAATTCAGAGCGTTCAATAAATATCATCGATATTCTTCCTTTGATACAACCATAAATGAATAGCTCCTCAGATTTTTCAATCCGATTCGGGTACTGAACTGTCCCCTTAG
The DNA here is from genome assembly GCF_002113885.1 of Mizuhopecten yessoensis. Lineage (NCBI taxonomy): Eukaryota > Metazoa > Mollusca > Bivalvia > Pectinida > Pectinidae > Mizuhopecten > Mizuhopecten yessoensis. The sequence continues at coordinate 279,882 of NW_018407826.1, forward strand.
AAATAGCATTTATGTCCATCATGGATGTAAATTGAAACCAACCTAGTAGGCCTACTGTAAATTACTATAAAACACTAAATACAATTTTGCTTCGTTAATAATATGACTACATGTATTTACATGTGTACACGAGTGTGTAAAGAATCAGATTTCTTCACTGTACACAGTTTAGCTACCCCA
>NW_018407826.1:284021-391409 GCF_002113885.1 Mizuhopecten yessoensis
CGTTAGAGTACAACACCTCCACTCGTTAGTGTGCGGGCAACATTGCATTTTCTACATAGTTCAGAGATGTAAAGGAAAAACGATGTCCGACATAACGTCCTTATTAAAAAAAGACTTTCATGCCAACACGTATTTCGTAGACGACTTCGTAAGAACGCTCGTTTCGTGATGTCTTCGTTTGCCAACAAATTCATGGGATGGCTGGGGGGTTGCTTATGAAAATGATAATCAATCAATGTATCAAATAAAAAGGAGAAAAAAAACAAAAACAAAAGAAAACAAAAAAAGAAAACAAAAAATAAAAAAACCAAACAATTAAAAAAGTTAAAGCGGGCAACAATGAGTCAGTTGGGCACTGATGATACCCCAGACTATGATCGGATAATACGGGGAAAAAACCCGGGGGACCCGTAGCCACATCTTGATTGCTTTGTTGAATGCCTTAGCTCGATTAGCAAAATACTGTCAAACTTTGAGACTTATGACGAACGAGGACAAATAAGGACAAATAGTGACAACTAGGGGACAACTAGGGACAACTAGGGTATAATAGTTGACAAATAGTGGACAAATAGGGGACAAATAGGGACAACTAGGTGACAACTAGGGACAAATAGGGACAAATAGGGACAAATAGGGGACAATAGGGGACAATAGGGGACAAATAGGGGACAAATAGGGGACAAGTGTGTACAAATAGTGGACAACATACAATACAGAATCAGCAGTATCTGCATATTTTTACATCAAAAAAAATATTTCGTACTTGTTTTAATTTAGTCTCGAAATACGTTCTTTCACATTGATCGATTTATCTATCTATTATTAAAATAACCTTAGTTTCAAACTTCTTAGAAAAAATCAAGAAGGATTCTATACAAAAAAAAAAATAAAAAATAAAATAAAAAATAAAATAAAAATGACAACGGCGCGCATCGAACCCGCGACCATGCGCCCTCAATCAGAATTCGACCAATCAGATTTAAGGAAGTAAAAGTATCAGCCACATTGAAACCCAAAACATCTAGAAGAAAAAAAACGCATATCGACTTGCACTTTCTGCTACAGCACCGACACACTCACTTCCTACACGAAAAGAAAGTTCATCTCGATTTAATACCACACTCGAAAACACCGTAAATATGCCGTGAATTTTATTTATATTGTAAATAACGCATTATTGTGAGAAACAGAGTCCCTCATTTTCACGGAGACATGATTGCAAACAGTCTACAGAATGTAAAGCAGCAGCAGGAAAAACCAGAAGAACTGATAGAGATTGTCTACTAATATTTATTGAGTATATGTACAGTGAAATGCATTCTGTTTCATTCTTCTTCTTCTTTCGCATAGGGCCCAGCGACCTAGTGTAGTCCTATTACCGTGCATACCTAAAACACAGAAGGAAAATATTTAATACATATACAGGGTCGATAACTCTGTCAGTACCTCAAATGATGACGTCACGATCAAAACACACATGATGAAGTGACGTGGATGTGAGCCGTAGGGTCGTGGGGATGCTAAGGAAAATCCGCCATTTTGAATCCAAGATGGTTGCTAACCTTAGTAACCAGATTCAAAATGGCGGATTTTCCTTAGCAACCCCGCCTCATATCATCGCCTATCCATCATACCATCAAGAATGACCAATCCGATTAGTCTAACAGAAGGTAATTTGATCCTAGATTTGTAGAATTGAATGGATTTTCCAAGGAACAAAAGTTACCAGTTCACAGCTAGGGGTTACATGAATGAACGGTACTGTAATACCGTCTACATATGTACGGGCAGGTAGTCCCCCNCCACCCCCCCCCATATACAAAGTATATGGAAACAAAAGATGCTGCCACGGCTGAATAGATGGAAAACAATAGTTGCCTGCTTTCCCACGGTCACTAACACGTGGCATGACATGGTTGAGTGAAAAGCGGGGCGAATAGCGGGGTGAATCTGCATGATTGGAAATTACGTAACATGCAGTGATTAGGGGTTAGAAAAAAGGGGCGGGGTCAAATGATGTTTTGATTATTCTCAACCCAGTGTATCCATTCTCACTGTGACCTTCCGTGATGTCGGATTATTTGGATAAAAAATCGCCGTCTAAAAGAAGGAAGAAACAGGATACATGTAATTATGTGAGGTATGATTAAAGTAGGATTGAAAAAGGACAGAGATGTACGAATACACTTCGGTATAAAATGGACGCGGGAAAGATACGGATGTTCAAGAGGAATGAGAGGAACTACGTTGAAGTATACAGTAAAGATAAGGATAGATGATTGAACATTGCGGTAATTAAAAGCAGTAGGGTAGGGATTTGCAATAGTATCAAAATGGGTATGTTGGGTGGGTCTAGTATATGATACTTAGTATTAAGTAGGGACTAGATCAGTTTGTAAATGATTGTGAGAAGGGTGGATTGTACAGGAATCAGATGGTGTTTAAGTGTTAAGTGAAACGATATAATACTTGGTGTTTCGTATGTGGTAATCACACGTATTGCGTGGTCATCCATACATACGTGGGATCACGTGGTCATACATATACCGGAGGTTACGTGGTCAGTGGTATAGGTCGGGGTCACCGCTGTCAGTAACATATACCTAGCTATTAGAGTTCATCCCGACTCTCTAATTAAACACCTACAAACTCCAGTCAGATCATCCGTCAGATACCCGTCACGTTCTGGTCGTAACCCTGTCGTGTTACATGGAAAAGGAAACCGTGTTGATATGTAATGGAAATCACGTGTTATGAGATCGTTCATCGCTGAGATTTTATCTACTGGCTAAATCTTAATCTCCTAACCGCTGGGTTAGGGGTGGGAGTGAAATGGAGATACCCCACACAGCAAGCAAAATTGTCGAATCATTTGTGTTTTCTGCACACTCAAAAATTGGAGAAAGGGGAGGTGGATAGCCTACATAGAAAGTTAACGCTACTTATCGAAACATGTCAAAGTGTTCAGACTGAAATTAGCACAAAGGGGCACAAACTGAACGATCCTGTCCACACAGCTCCACTAACTAATATCAGACCATATCCGCCCGACTCAAACAAATACTCAAACAAAACGTACAGGACAGATTAAACGATTGTGTTAACATGAAGAAAACTAGTGATCCAAGTGCTGAAATGTGGGCGCCATTTTGGAAGGATTTGTTATCGGAGTATGATGATTGTTCCAACAGTTCTGTATTTTAGTCAGTTTATAAAAATCCTGACTAGCCCAGAGGTCAATTTATAGAACAGCAGTAATATGAATATTTGACCTTGGTTATTGAAAAAGCCCTAGGGTTGAGACGGGGGGATTCCCCTATTCATAACAATGGCATGACGTCACTTCAACAATACAATGACGTCACGTCAGCAATCCATCAACAAATTGCCTGTATGTGTTTTGGGTCCATGTTTACCTTTATTTCACGTTAAAATTCTGTTAGATATGGGAGAAAAATAATCAATCGCTACTGGTTGTGAAAGCTAGAGAAATCTCAACCCTCGGACTAAGATGTTTTGTCCAGAACTCGGCAAGCCTCGTTCTGGACAAAAAAATCTTAGTCCTCGGGTTGAGATTTCTCTATCTTACACAACCAGTAGCGATAGATTCTATTATTCTCCCATCTGCTCTTCTAATCTGTCCTTAATCCCGATTTGCACATGACCTCTCCCGTCGATAGCTGATTGTGACGTTATATTTAATTGATCCCGTGACTTCATACATGTATCATTATTTTGTTCATGTGTCACACCTAAGTGAGTGACGGAGAAATCATACAGGAGTGGGCGACAGCAGAATCATGAAGAAGTAAACCTGGAGATAATTCTGTGATTGACAGGAGAAAACATTAAGAATTTGCAGCAACGTAAAGTCCTCAGGAGAACTGTATAATAGGCCTGGAAATACCTCACTTGTCATTATACCCGCAAATATTTACGCATGCAGGATACAAATTGAATATTTATAAGAGTTATGTTCAGATAAAAATATCAATGTAATAATAGAACAAGAAACGCTACAATCATAGGCCTGGTCTAACTTAGAGGAATGTTGTACAAATCATACAACAATTTTATTGTAATCCCGACAGCTGTAACCGCGGGGAGAACAGCCGACAAACAGATAATACAACAACAACAACAATAACAGCCGATCAATAGGTAACGCTAATCTCATGGAGACCAATAAATCATTTAAATCAATTTTTAACTGAAAGCGTCATGTACTCTAGTATCAGTTTATAAAGCACTGATGTTGGTGCGTTAACCGTGTAACTACAGTATGATACATGCCAAGCTGTTTTATAATGGATGTACATATAATAGACTAGCGATCTATCGATATTGGTACAGAGCAATCTTGCTATGGAAAGCGGTGAACACGAGTGTCCAATATTTTGGGCATGGACTTAAAGCTTCGGCGAAAGAACGCGCTGTCTTCAAATTTACATTATATACGCTGTCAGCCCTTTACTAGAGTTTATTGTTTCTGATGGAATCTTTCTTTTCGCCCTCTCTAATTTTTGGCCAGAGCTTTTGGTTCGTTTTCTTGTTTTTTTATGGTTCTTTATGTACGCTCTACCATGTGTCCAAGAGACAGTACTATGACATGTCAGAAACACATTTCATAGTATAAACATGTCCAAATTAGTCGTTTAAAGCTTGAGATATTTCTATTGTTGAATGCGATATGTATTTGCTATAAAACAAAAGTAGCACGTAGTGTTATTGAGCAAGGAATATCTAATAGAAAACCTTGGCATCTCAATAGAAGCCGGCGATGCCAAGGATTGCAGCCATGCCCTTGATTGTGTGGTTGTGAAAATTTAATGAGGTCAAAGTGTAAACTACTCTGTTCGTGAGGTCGTGCTAATATTCCCGAAACGTCAATTCATTCATGTAAATCTTTGAACTACATTCTAACACGTGTTTAATTTGGCACGTGAAGCGACTGCCGCCAGATGGGTGAAGTCACAGAGTGTGTGGGACATCTTGGGAGATTCCAAAAAACGAATACAACACCTGTAGAACACCTGTGTGCACGTGTCCTGTGATTATTGGTTTGATGTTAGGTACAATTGATTACAGGATCCTTTTATTTACTGCTTTGTGTCATTGCTGATTTTTCTTTCTAATGATTCCAAGTTAAAACTTAAAGATAATAACATTAAATATAATGACATGCACAGAAAAGAGGACGATGTCGCACGTGTCTTCTGTAATAATGACATTTGTATGAAGTGGTGTTCATGCGTCTTATACTTAACTGAAATAGAAGCGTTAAAATATATCCTGTCCCTGTTAACCATGGTTTGTAAGATTACCTATTAGTTAGAAGTAAGAATGGGACGAGTTTGTTGATTAGAAGTCATTCCCTTCGTTGAATTATAAGTGATACGTGACGAGCACTGGCTACCTACAGGACTGGATGTTTCTGTCACACTAAATGTGTTGATTGGTGGTTAATGAAGTAAAACCATTAGGAACTAATTAGATTAGTCCTACCAGCTAGAAAAATCACAAAGGTTTGGTTTCAAAAACATCAGTCAGCAATGTCGATGGAGGACAGAAGAAGAACGTTCCAAGTTGGTAAATTAAAACGCCAAGTTGTGCGACGTTTTGGTTGCTCTGAGATGACGATAAATCGTCTGTGTCACAGTTTCAACTACACCTGGTTGTGAACTAACCGTCCCAGGTCTGGCATGCCACGTATCGCCATCCCCAAGAGGACCGTCATGTACGGTTACGCCATCCACAACAAAGATTTCAGTTCAGCCATGATCACCACAAGAGCGTTGTTTCCTGGTTGCCATGTACGTGGCAAAGCCATACGCAATAATTTTAAATCAAGTCGTTTGCGCGCACGACGGAAATTTACGGGTTCCGTTTTGGCGCGACGTCATCAAACTTTAACTGGGTTCATCTCGCCAATTGCTGCTTAGACAATGGAATCACGTTCTGTTCTCCTATCAGTCTTGTTTGGTCCATTATGACGGGAAACAGAGAGTGTTGCCACGTTGAAGAATACGTCTGAGGGACTATTGCCTTCGCGATAGCGTCATGGTTTCGGGTAGTTTATTCGTTGGTTATCGCACCAGATAAGCTGCGTCAATGGAAATTTGACGGGGAGGGAAACTTTATCAAGATTGAATATTTAAACCTGTAGCTTGTTCTCTTTTGCAGCGTCACGGAGCGGTCCCGCAATGTTTCAGAAAGAGTTCAACGATGCAGCTCCACACAACAGTTCCTACACAAGAACATTTATGAGGCGAAATAAATATCCAAACGTTAGTTGGCTTGCAAAGTCTCCAGATGTCAACAATAAAACATGCTTGAGATTTCCGGGGTAAATGAGTCCGACGCCACAAAACGAAGCCCGCTAACTTACAAGAATCCCGAACGTCTTTTGACGTTACTTACGGTCTCTGTGGCGGTGCATCAGTGCGATGATACAAGCTAATGGAAGACACACTCGCTAGCATGCAGGCTTGTTATCTATTAATCATACCTGTCACAGGGATGTAAAATCTCCCCAACATTTTTTTCATTTTATATAAATGATCTGGCCTCTGATATTAAATCACTAGGTAAAGGTGTCAAGGTCGATGATGCCCAGGTATCCATACTTCTGTATGCGGATGATATAGCACTTATCGCACCAGACGAAGAGTCGATGCAACATATAAAAGTGGAAATTAGGCATAAATCAAGGAAAAACAAAAGTTGTGCATTTTCGCAATCCATGTGTACCTGTAAAAAAATGTGGTGATATACTTATAGAAAAAATCCAGAATTACAAATACCTTGGTTTATGGTTTCATGAACACTTAAATTTAAATTTTACTGTACAATAATTGTGTAAAGTAGAGGATTGTATGCTCTTTATTCCAAGTATGTACATGCTGGAGAAATGTGTTATGAAGTTTACTGTAAGCTGTATTTATCCCTAGTAGAACCAGTTCTATTTTTGATACTGGAGTCTGGGGTCTGAATAACTATAGAGAAGTGGCTATGGTTCAAAATAAAGCATGCAGGTATTTTCTGGGTGCTGCTAGAAAAGCAAGTAATGTAGCCCTTCGAGGAGATATGGGTTGGAATTCATGTGAAGTAAACCAATTAACTGAAGTTTTTAGACTATATTTACGTATAAAGAATTGCGATGATAGCAGACTACTGCAGACAGTTCATAAATGGTCATGTTCTATTAAAAAAATCCTGGCACTCTCGGGTTGTTAGTCTGATAGCGGAATAAAATGTAAATGAAGTTTTAACCGCAAATACACCAACGTACAAAAGTATGAAGGATATTGAGAATGGCCGGAGTTTTGAAGATGATGATAAGTGGCAGTTATCTCTGTGGGATGACAGAAACAATGTAAATGGTAATAAACTGCGTACATATAAAACTTACAAGTATGAGCCTGTCACTAGCGATTATGTAAAATCTGTACATCTCAAATGTAAAAGATTTTTTTATTCAAATTTAGATGTGGCTCTTTGCCCCTTGAAATTAAAAAAAAGGTAGGCATGCACTACCTGTGATTCCTGTCAATAATAGGTTATGTCAATTGTGCAACAATGATGTAGAAAACGAGTATCATTTTTTAATGAAATGAATATTTTATGATAATCTTAGATCTGTAATTTTAACGAAAGCAAACAATGTATATGAATTTTTCAATGATATGAACAAATTTGAACTGTTCAGATATGTGATGTGTTAACCAGTCCTCCAAAATACACTAGCTACCCAACTTTCTCTTATGTGGAGGAGAAGAACTATATGTTTCTCCCATTTTTAATTATGTTTTATAATTAGATGTGCAGGTATGGGGTGGGGGATATATAATTTGTCAGTGGGGATAGGCCCAACCACTCTTGTATATCTCTTACACTGTTGCGGTACATGGTATTATATATATATGGAAATTATAGTCCTGCTACAAATAAAATTGTATCAAGCATAATTGTTTTTACAAAACTGGTTAATAACATCACATGTTTGAAGATAGTTTTAAAAGTGAATAGTGTGATTGTTCTTATAACGTGTTTAATAGGTCAGTTTGGCTAGACACATTTTATATTCAAAGGTATATATGTATTGTGATTTTATGAATACTATGTGTTTGACACGAAAATAAAATATTTGAACTTGAACTTTGAACTTGAACCTGTCATTAAATACCTGTAAAGGCACTCAGGTGTGACAGATTATTATCATTTTATAAATTTCAGTTAGATAATACCCTGCTTTTTAATAATATATCAACGTTTCTTGTTTTGTTGAGTGTAATTGCATATCGTCATACATAGATCTTCTCCAAATTAAACGAGCAGTAACGATTCTGACGACGTCATTCGATGTGATATTCTCTTTATTTTATTTCTTATACAAACAAAGATTGTTTCATATATAAGGCTGTCACAACATCGGCACCTACAACTGTACACATACGATTACCTTCTCCTACCAAAAGCTCATGCTAATCGGAAATCGAGGTTCAATTGCTATTAGACTTCTCAGATGATAAACACGTACCGCTTCTCGGATGACAAACGCTTTAGAATTTAGGGCCGGCCGGAAATGGTAATTTACAGATTTAAAAGTGTTACGATTAAGCGGATATGACATTCGTTCTTAATCCTACTGCGGTCTCTGTTGGAATCTTGAATATCTTTCCATCAAAGATGATACAGTAAATGTATTTTGTTGAACATGTCTCGTTGAATTCAGTTACATACGCATCATACAAAAGTATACTTAACGATAAGTCTTCAATCTGACAAAACTGTACTTAGTACCAAACGGTTCCAAGAGGAGTCATTAATTACAAATATGATGCTGTATCTGAAAAACCATTGGTGCCATGTAAGGATGGGTTCCTAAATAACCACGCTCTCCCTGTTAAAAATGCATTACCGTATACTTCTAATTTTCAACGCAATACATAGAGTCAATATATTGTAAAGAGATGCCGTGACATTGTTATTGGTCGTGAAATCCTCGGGTGATACCAAGTGCCCGTATACTTGTCTGTACATTAGCACCAAAGGGACGTCAACATGTCAACACGCAGCCAATAGGTGTCCTCCATAAAACCAAAGATTTGACAGCGCCCGTTTTACAAGAAACAATTTGTTTTTTTAAGTTGGTGCTCTGGGCGATATATAAACTTCTGGTTGTTATCTAAATTAATTTCTCCTTTCAGGGTGATAACTCATAGGCGTTTGGGATGTAATCACTTTGAAACGTACTTGACGGTATTGGCTGTTTCCGAGGATTACAAACCTTTGCCGGGCATGCCATAAAGCTTCTCCTTAACACTGAACGCGTGTGGCATGCAATGGTCGTTTAAATAAGTAACATAAATCCTTAAAACTTAAGCTCTGGTGTATATAAATATGTATGTATCGTGGTTTCTTGATTGTCGACTACTTATAAATGTTCCCCTTAGCAACATCAATCTAATATAACACGTGATTCTACAGGAGCTATCAGTGATCTTCGAGACACGAAGAAATTCCTAATAACAAAATCCACATTTCATTTATTTCTTGTGTAATAAAGCTATTGTGTTTATATTATCAGTGTCATGTTAACTATGACCTCCTTCAATTGGCATACATATACACTGTTAATTTTAATGTTAGTATGTAGTTATTCATTTAGTCAGCAACCAAAGTTAAGAATTGCTTAGGGAGAACCGCCGAAAAATGGAAGAGTGGGTAAGCGGGTATAGGTAGGAGATAAGAAAGATCACAGGTGTTTCAATGGAGGCAACAGGTAAACTCTAGTCTCTCCAACGTTCAAAATCCGTCCGACACGGAAAAAACCATCCGATTCTCCTCTGGTGGGTGCCACATTAGTTGCCTCTTATATGACATAACAGTTGATCTCTCCTTTACCATAGCCGGCATAGGAAGTATAAACTTGTTTACAGACACGTATTTTAATTCCAATATAAGAACAATACCGGAAATCTATCGTCTAAACTCGGCATGGACTTTGGTTAAAATAGCTGTCACGTGAATCTATTTAAATATTCAGTATCTATATAAAACATTAAGTGCGTATGAAAATGTTTTTGTAACCGTCGCCACTGGTCTTTAAATTGATATTCTATTTATATTAAGAAAAGATTAAACAAAATAATATTTTTGTTAGACGTTGACTCGGGGTTAGAGCCGGGAACACGCTTTTATCAGGAATGACAATGTCAAATGTATAGTATATATTGGTCTTCGGCCAAAAAAACGATCTAAATGTTTAAGCTTATAAACTATTCTGAAGAGTTTCTTACAGTTAGGATATTTTAAAATTAAGTTTAAAATGAAATTTAACTACATGTAAAGTGTTCATAAGATCACGATCGGCTAGAACAAAATATAATAGGCATGTGTTAAATTTATCTTTTTAATACTGGAGATGGAAAAGGAAATATGAAAGCCTCGTCAAGCTATCAAATTTGTACAATATTCACGATAGCCATGTTAATGTAAAGATAAGTGGTGAAGGCCCTCCGCATGCAGACTCTTTGGATATCAGGATAACCCTTGATTGCTTTCGGTTATACAGATTATCTAGGTCAGATATCACGACAATTTTCTTAACCCCACTTAATTGTATAGCACTAATAAATGATGATAGCCTTTTGGACACATGCACTCTCCTTCGTTATCAGACCGTCGAATCGATTTGTTCATTCCTTGGAGGTCAAATCTTCGGAGGAAACCACATGGAAGAGTATCGTTAATGCGATGATTTATAACGATGTTTTTGTATAGCCGGGCTCTCCAAAGGAATAATACAAGTTCACTGTACTTATTGATTCTGGAGTTCAAATGTTAGGGTTAAAGCATATGTAACAGTCAATGACGCTTGATACATTAGAATATCATATTAATCCATAGCTTTCTTTTCGAAACGAAATATAAACAATGGTAAAGTTTACCGGCCAGTCGCTTTGAAGTTCAGAGTAATGGTAAACAGAGTTACGAGAAGATCTATAAGTATTGTTCGATATCTAACACAAGTAAATAAATGCAGTCCAGAGCCATCTCTTGAACTAAGCCCCGAATTACCGAGTATTCACAAGACTTGTAGTCTTTGTATGGTTTTAGAGTGTTAGCGGTCTTCCCTTCCAGGTCTCCACATTGTTCGTCCTATCATAACAAATAACTTTATGTTATGATAGATAATATAAAATGAAATGAGCTGATCGATAATTATGAAGTCCCCCAAACATGGTTTTTAAGTCCCCCAAACATGGTTTGGGGACTTATTGTTTTTATTCCTCTGTGTTCTTTTTCTTCTTCTTCTTCTTCTTCTTCTTCTTCTTCTTCTTCTTCTTCTTCTTCTTCTTCTTCTTCTTCAGCCATGAACTTGTCCAGAGGTTTTCTCAGAAACTATTCAGCGGATCATCATGAAACTTCACACACATACTCATTAGGGTGTCTAGGTGTGCAACAGGATATTTTTATCACGACCGGAAGTCAAAGATGGCCGCCAGAACCTTACTTCCGGTTTTGGAGTTTTTGGCTCTGATTTCGTAGAAAATTGATACATAAGGGTTTTCAGGGCTGTCGAAAACAATGGAAACAGTTTCGAACAGCTCAGTTGTCATGTTAACGAAATGGAAGCCTCTGATTGGTCGAAAATGGAGGCCTCTGACTGGTCGAAATTTAGCTGTTGTCTGATTCTGCCACAAATTGGTACATTGGGGTTTTCAGGGATTCCGAACACAATGGTAACAGATTTGAAAAGTTCAATTGCCATGGTAACGAAATGGAGGCCTCTGATTGGTCGAAATTTAGTTGTTTTCTGATTCTGCCCAAAATTGGTACATAGGGGTTTTCAGGGATTCCGAACAGGATGATAACAGTTTCGAAAAGTTCAGTTGCCATGGTAACGAAGTGGAGGCCTCTGATTGGTCGAAATTTAGTTGTTTTATGATTATGCCCAAAATACGTACAAAGGGGTTTTCAGGAATTCCGAACAAAATGGTAACAGTTTCGAAAAGTTCAGTTGCAATGGTAACGAAATGGAGGCCTCTGATTGGTCGAAATTTAGATGTTGTCTGATTCTGCCTAGAATTGGTACATAAGGGTTTTGAGGGATGCGAAAACACGATGGTAACAGTTACGAAAGATTTAGTTGCCATCGTAACGAAATGGAGGCCTCTAATCGGTCGAAATTTAAATGTTGTCTGAATCTGCCCAGAATTGGTACATAGGGGTTTTAAGGGATGCCAAACACAATGGTAACAGTTTCGAACAGATCAGTTGCCATGGTAACAAAATGGAGTCCTCTGATTGGTCGAAATTTAGCTGTTGTCTGATTTTGCCTTTGTTCCTAAGTCCAACAGGGGTTGTTTGGGGGACTAATCTGTAACGGCCATCCGTTACAATTATTACTAGTTCAAATATGTTCTTCCTCTTGAATAAAAATCTACAAGCTGGCATTCAATGAAGACCTTTATAGCATCGATCGCCTTCGTTGAACATAATCATCCTCATCGCCATCTTAATCATCAGATTGAATTATGTTGTCAACGATATGCAGATTTTCTAGATTGCGTTTTAAATGCAGGTTCATGTCCTTTGTTACGTTGGCACGTCTGTTCTTAAATTCAAACAAAGACATGCTATAGTAAAACTACTTTCTACCGGACCTGTTCACTACCGTACCAACATAAACTACGTGTGAATGGTACATGTTTACTTTTAATAGGATTTAATAGGATACATTATGGACCCGGGAAACCACCTGCCTCTATGTCCATATCTTATAAAGTAAAACCAACACTGCTATTGCTAAGCCGACCAGAACATTTCGTAATTGATTCGAATAGTTTTGGCTTAAACACTTGTAACGTAAAGTACATGTGCAGTGGCATGTAACATCCCGTGATAGCATGTCCGAGTTTTACGAGATAATGCATACATCGCACGCATACATGAATATGAGAATGAGATAATCCGATAAAAACTTTACTTCGTATTACCACTATTGTCAGACATATCCGGGTTCTTGCCTGACTGAATGTTGCGTCAGGTATAACAAGGAGACGCCCACGCAAACCTTAAGGTAAACCGTATTACAAACTGTCACACACAAGGCAGGGATCTTAAAATATCAATTAATAGATCAATCAATAAGTCGTGACTTAAATGAATCAAATTAAATAATCGATATCCATTAATTAATCTATCAATCAATCAATCGGCACACGAATGATCGACAGTTATCTACAGACTAATATCTATCCACATAACTTCCCAAATAGAACCAGGAAGTGGCACATGATGTAAACAAATCTGGATGTCAATCTCCATGAAAAAAGGCCAGTATGTTTTTGAAAACAGCTTCTTGTTTTATGTAAAACACATGTATATCACCTATACATGTACGGTATGTCGCATCTGCATACCAATTACGTGTACCACTTAGATTTATTATTACAGCATGACTGTCACCTAAATGTGATTGAACACTCTCTACACAGTCGCCGTGTTATGTACAGACCATTAAATTGTGGTTGAATTATAGATGATACAGCATTTGTGGGATTTTGATCTTAATTAATATTAATACGACCATATAAATCGCGTGTAAATGTTTGATCTACAAAGGTAGCCTTGATCTAGGGTTGATAAAACGATTCAAATTAATTATAGATTTATTCCAAAATATAGGACAAAACATTCTATTATGTGGTGTAGCTTATAATGACAGGATAAAAAAATCTACAGAAATTACAATAAAGTTTGCCTTGTGCGCCACGATCCTCCCTTAGACATGGTACAAATCCAGACACGGGAAAACAATTCCACATACATATAACGAGAAAAGGTGAGAAGAGAATTGGATGTAATTGTGCGTGAACGTGGTTATACCACGTCTGTATAGCATACATACACGCAACAATAATTTGCAACAACACACACATTTTCACTGTATGGGTTGCTTTTATGAGTCAGTGACCTTACTCGGCACAGACTCCACACACAGGGACACGTTCCGAGACCCAGGTACAAAGGGACTTTTTAACAGATTCACAAATAAGACCCACAGGTACATGTAAACAGAATCACAAATAAGAATCACAGTTACATGTTTACAGAACCACAGGTGTATTTATACAGAATCACAGGGACATGTATAAAAAACCACAGCTACAGGTATACAGAACCACAGGAATATGAATACATAATCACAGGCACATGTATGCAGAACCACAGGTGCATGTAAACAGAATCACAGGTGCATGTGATTCGGTATACATGTACCTGTTGTTCTGTATACATGTACTTGTGATTCTGTATACGTGCACCTGTGGTTCTGTATCCATGTACCTGTGATTCTCTATACATGTACCTGTTGTTCTGTATACATGTACCTGTGATTCTGTATACATGTACCTGTGGTTCTGTATACATGTACCTGTGGTTCTGTATACATGTACCTGTGATTATGTATACATATACCTGTGGTTCTGTATACATGTACCTGTGATTATGTATACATGTACCTGTGGTTCTGTATGCATGTACCTGTGGTTCTGTATACATGTACATGTGATTCTGTATACATGTACCTGTGGTTCTGTATACATGTACCTGTGATTATGTATACATGTCCCTGTGATTCTGTATACATGTACCCGTGATTATGTATACATATACCTGTGGTTCTGTATACATGTACCTGTGAGTATATAGAATATATTCGTACACTCTTGACACATAAAAGTTTACCATACAGGGGGTTACAAGCTATTTCTATACACGGTTCATAAAAAAGATAAGTACAAGTTAACACAATAAATACCAACATTCTACAAGAATGCCCCAACACAGCACAGAAGAAAATCATTCCTTTCTAAGGTCCGCGAAACTGCAGCAGGGGGCATAACATTTTCGTAAGCTTTGTCACAATCAAATAGAAACATGGATTGTAACGTAAAATATTTATCGTCGGTAAAAATGTCTGAACATGTACTAAAGTCTGTCTGATGACGTCACACAATTCGACTTATGTTAGTGTTAGAGGTCGACCCTGGGTAGCAATTATATTAGCTTATGCGGGAATGAAACTTGACTTATAGGTAAGTTTGAACTAGTGACGTACATGTAGATAAGCTATTGTGTTTTAAGTCTCAGATTTGTAATAAAGACAGGCCGCTGAGCTATCTGTATATAAACACGTACATAAACTACACAGTTACCCCCATCCGCACTTTATTTATCGATCTACAAAGTCGAAACCCAGTAATAAAGCACAAAGTTTAGATCACGTTAAGTATGTTTTTATTTTGTCAACGTAAAACTGTTTTATTTAAATTTGGAAATATGAAACTGGCATCTCCATGGTATGACAATGAAGTAAGCTCGACAAGGGTTATATCCATCATGAAATCCCGTATCATTAAGACTATTTTTTACGGCATCGTTTTTATAGTTTATTGTCTACATCACAGAAGTGGTCAAGTACAAGCTATGGACATTTCAGCTATCATCTCTGAACATGAAATAATCAACTTAAACTTAAACAATGTCTCAAACAGTTCTCACATTAGTGTATTTGTCAATCCGTATATTGAATTGGACAAGCGATCCGCGAATTTGCAAGTTTCAATCAAATGATCTGGCCCATTTCATGCATACACTATCGGTCATTCGATCGCAACACCAATATTAAGTTTTGTAAATAAGTTAGTGCTCATTATTTTTCAGATATTAGAATGTCTGGTGATGAAATTTCTACAGCAAAAAATAAAATCCATTTCATCTTCCAATATGTTACACCGCACTACTATGGTTAGTTCTACAAACCTCAACGATTACTTATCCTAAGTTTTGCCTACAATTTCTGACATCAAAAATTGAGACAAGAATATAACTTTCTTCCGCATCAGTATATATAGATTTTCTAATTTTACTGTCATTATTTGTATTAGGTTGCCAAACCTATTAATAACACGCTTATGAGTCACTCTGCTTCTTTTCAGCATGATAATAGTAATCATTTTGAAAACATGAATAATAACAATGAATAAATAAAAAATCAACACTGTTATTAAGATATTAAGATTAAATTTGCATTAGCGCTGTTGTGTGTCAAATATGCTGCTAACACCGTACAGCCGTCCCGTATAGTTGTATAGACCTACGCCTACCTATAGCTAGCGCATCAAACATACATGTAACTGTTATTGTTCTGTACAGACTTGATACACAGTGAACTAACTCTGGAGTCACTCGTTCATTTAAATACATGTGTAGAGGAGATTAACCTCAATAGTGACATACACAGAAGTCCCATTCGGAAGTTCCGCGGTATATAGCCATGATAATATAACATATCGCCTCGTTCACCGACAGGTTGCGGCTGCTGCAACTGATTGTCTCCCCCTGATTCTGGTGAAAAGCGCTATCTGCTGATGTACCCACAATGCCATATTTAGCGTAATTGACGACTTGGTGTGAAACGATCTGGCACAGTAGTAGACAGAGGGCTACCGTTCATGGATAATGTATGGAATACGTAACAGTTACACTGAGCCGTAATATTGAGTGAAATAATGACAGTTCTACAAAGGGTATGCATTTATTATTCTTCTGCATGTACGTGGACTAATTTTAGTCTGCGATAAAGTGTGTTTTCGGTGGACAGTGTGTAAAATTCGTCTGCTAAAAAGTGGTCATGGTTGCCAGTGAAAGTGAGGGAGTATAGGATTTCACCAGGCAACATCTCTTCTGAATATGCATAAGTATATATACAGATATCACAGGGTGATAATTGAAGTATAGGAACCATCTTTATGTTATCAATATGATGCTCATCGATTTCTGATGTACTCCACCTTTCTATTATTGTGGATTTTTAACGTTATATGATGGTGTTTTAAAGACCTTGCAATAAGGGTCTTGCAGGTAAGGAAGGTGTAACCACTGTCATCATAGATTTTTTTATCGAAAGATGCATTTTGAACATGATTTCTTAACTGATGTTCTCATAGAATATTAATTTTCAGTACAAATAATAATTGTTGAGTCGGTGTACAATATGATGCACGTACTAGGCTACTAGCAAGCATGCCTTGTAAGCCCACTAGGCAGTTTCACTGCTGTACTGTTATTATGCCTGCACTGTACTCCACTGCTAGCACCTGAAAGGTTAGTAATATTAAATAGGAAAGTAGTGATGTAAAGAGTGATAGATTTGACTTGAATGCTATGAAGTCCAAATAGTTATTACAGGTAGTATGTGCTAGATATAACACCATGCTTACTGCTTAGGTATGTATTTTAATAACTTACTTTTGTGTTCTGCTCTAGCCGTTTAAATACATAATAACTGTTCAAGTAAATGAATAGGTGGATTGCCAATTATTGACAAAGGGCATACAAATATTTTTACTTACTGATGTAAATTGTATACCTTAATTGTTCCTTATTTATGATTTAAATTCAGATATTTCTAAAATCGGTCCCAGCATGTTAATTATAATGCTAATTCATTTGCATTGATACAGTACCTATTATCCTGTAGTGTTACGCAAAAGTGGTTAGGACCATAAACAGAATTTTAGGTAAATGGAAAATAGTCTGGTGTATGAACATTAGGTAGCCAAACTAACATTCAAAACAATACACTGGCATGAAACCAAAAGTGAAGTCATTTTGAGATAAAGGGACCATTCAAGATGTTTGAATTTTTAATAAACAGGTTTGAGTGTGTTCATAATAAACAGCACAATACCATCAGATAGGGTATCAGTTTCAGGTCTATTTTTGTCTTATTATCCCCAGTAAGTTTATAGACAGTCATACAAAGAGCATAATTATATATACATCTATACTATTTGTCTTTGTAAAGTGATCATGATTTTTATTGCAATATTTTTTGATAATATGCAATATCTTAATTTTAAGAGCTTTAAAATAATAAACTGTCTGTCATGTATCTATCTCTGAAGCTGTAGCTCATATCTATATAGCACATCGTCATCTGTAGGCTATAGCTATTTGCATGCAGCTAGGAAAAATTATGTAGCAGTAACACTATCTCTGGAAGCACTAGCCCATACAGATAATGTTGTACTGTCTGAGTACATGCTACACATTACTACTGTTACTGGTACAGCTTTGATTTCATGCAATTACTTTTGTAGATAGTGGGGAAATAGTAATTCTCACACAGTGATGCATTGTTAGTTTCAAGATTGTTAGACAATAGACATACTTGCCAATTCTCCCTATTTAGGAGGGTGACACCTGGTTTTGGACCCTTACATTTAGTATTATCAACCAGTGAATTTGCTTAACTATTCCTATATTGTATGATCTAATGAGGTTATCGGTGAGAACAACTCAAAATATGTCAGTTAAAGGGCTATTTTGTATACACACATATTTATATGTTTTGATTTTGAGCATGCAGAATCTCCCCCATGGAAATATTAAAAAAGGTGGCAAGTATAGTTAGATTAATAATGTTACTTGACTAAAGGTGTTTGTTGAATAACAATGTCATGAAAGTAACACTGCCACGGAAACGCAAAAACTCTGTCATGGTTCACGTTAGTTTCCGGCAATATCGTTTAATCAGATCACTCATAGTTGGTGAGAACTGAAAATTGTTTCAATTAAAGACTTCACAATCAAGTTCATGAAATATTTGTTAAAGGTATTTGATTGATTGACTGATGGATGGGGCTACATGTAGGTCAAACCTTAAAGGTTATTCTCCTGATATGTTCTGTATAAATAACATCCTACAATGCATTTTACAGAATTACAATTGTTTCAAATTTGAGTACTTAAACTCAAAAATAAATATAAAATTAAAATTAAAAGCTACATGGATCAAACTTGGGAATTGTACCCAATGTTGCTATCAAGGAACTGTAAATGCACAGTGAGATGACTGTCTTGAAAAGGGAACTAACTCTATCAGCAAGAACACTTCATCTTATTTCATTATAACTTATAAGGGAGCAGCTAATATATATAAATATATTATTGATAACTTAGCTCTGAGGTCAATGGAACTCTTCTTCACTAATATTACTTATGTAGTGGTTCTGTTTACCTAATAACCAAAACGTACATGATCGTTTGGTCATAAAAGATTGGCAAAGGGTATATTGCAAGTCTTTCTTGACACTGCATGTGATTAATAGTTCATATATTACCACAGTAACAGAATCTACTTGATATTGAAAATATTTGACAATCGTTTTAATGCTTATAATCTACTTGTAGACTGTGTTACAAATGTTTATTACGTGTACCTACTGACACCCATGTGTACATTGCTAAATTGTCTATTTCAAGTTACTGAAAGTATACAATATATTTAACTAATATACTGTTGTGAATTCATGCTGCAGGTTCTGGCTTATATCTATG
Organism: Mizuhopecten yessoensis; assembly: GCF_002113885.1. Lineage (NCBI taxonomy): Eukaryota > Metazoa > Mollusca > Bivalvia > Pectinida > Pectinidae > Mizuhopecten > Mizuhopecten yessoensis. Next base: position 303,441 of record NW_018407826.1, read on the forward strand.
CTGATTCACTATGAGTAAGGTTATGCTATGATACATGGTAAATTAAAATTACTGAAGGTAGCAGGCGTGGTGAACATAGGTGTCAGTAAGTGCTATTTATACATATTCAGCCACTGTAATTAACTTTCCTCTGTGTGCTATGTCTATGAACATTTTGCACATGTTGAGGGGTGAATTTTGCACATGTTAATAAAGAAGCCTGACTATTGTTACTCATAAAAAATGATATTTACCAGTTATTATGTTTATTGTGGGGTGATTCTGTTAAACAAATTGAGTTTCTCTTGAATTTTTAATATAAGTTATATTTTTTGCTTTTTTTTGTTCATTTTGGTATATATATGAATACTATTTGCTATGTTGAGAAATCATGGGTATACAGAAAAACTTATGCTTGCATGATCACCACATTAAAAGTTCACCGTGATCGGTAAAAAAAAAATAACAATAAGTTTTTTAAAGTGAGAATCCTCCACAATTTTTAAGTATTTTTCAGTACTTTAAAGTACAGTTATATACCTTGTTATAGTGTCAGCTATTGTTTGACAAAACTTCGGTGTTAAAAACGGGTTTGACTATATATTAATTAAAGTATAAAGGCATTATTATGAAAAAAGGAAATTGTGAAGTTTTGGTGGTAAGCGAGGTGGCAAATGAATTGTGTTGATTATTGAACTGGTTTTTTTTTGTAGTGATCATTTCAGTATGAATATAGGGGTTAAAACATTATGCATGTTTAATTTCAAAAAGTACAACCAAAACTAATTGCTTTCTGGATTGTTATTTTCACCATAAAGAAAGTAGCTATAAGTATATATTTGCATGGTGGTACATATGTCTTTCACTGTGGGATAAAAACAACGTTCACAAGGTAGTTCTCAACAAAACGTACATAATCAATGAAACATGTCATATTCAGGGTTCAAACAGTGTTTGTAATTTAATCCAGCATGACAATTATCAAATAAATCAACCTACCAGTACATGTACTTTTTGTGCTTAATACAGCATTTGGTATATGATAGAAATAATATTGTTGCTATGATGATGCTTAAATTCTACACAAACAAAAAGCTGAAGCCAACGTTAAAGCTTGTCACCACAGAACTAGCAGCAACTGATCCTGCAGATGTCACCACAGTTTTATCCCTTGACAATTTTCCTGTTCATAATTAATATGATCAATGCAACATAGACATAATTATCTAGATGTGTTACAGTGTACTACTTCCATTAATATATATATGTTTGGCTGATTCATTAACCATATTTAATACCCAATTATATATATAGGGATGTTATGAATGGTGATATTTTCAAATGCTTTGGCTGACCATTGTGTGCATTTATGAGCAGGGAATTTTAGACAGGGACTATATATGAATATTTTGAAAAGACATTTTGCACCATTCAATTAATTGAATGTTATTCTGTATTTTGTTTGAAATTTTGGCAAGTTCCTTTTTCCAAAAAATCTAAGTTTTTATAGATCTGCACAATTAGATTTAAACAAATTTTGTGGAAAACCATAGAAAAAATTCCAAATGAACATATTGATCAGTTAACAATAAAATTCAATTTTTATATAATTATTATTTTTGTTTCTGGCATGCTTAGCTAAATATGTCATTCCGTTTTATTAAAGTTGCATTGTCCAATAAAATTATATCGGATACAGTTTGTTGCAACACTGCACATAATCAAACAACTTGGTTGAAAAAAATACTGTCTAGTGAAAAGTGAATACAGTTAAATCACTTAACCTGTTCTAACACTTGATACTGTAGAATGATACATTGTATAGATTATAGGTACATCATAGAATAGACCAGTATAAATAATCCTGTTACCTGTCCATTTGAAAAGTAATCAAATATTTTGGTTAATGACTCTAAACAGCAATGTGTGTTTGTGAAAAAGCTTCTTGCATATACCTTATCAGTAAGTATCGGCACGGTGGCAGTCACTTGCTCAAGACAGTGTTTATACATTCATAAAGAGCACTTTCACCAAAGAATCGGTGTGTAATTTGCTCTTTTGGACAACGATTGTTTTAGAACATGAATCCTTTCTGTTTTGTTACAAGCAAAAAACAAAGTTTGAACACCAGAGGTAAATAATGTACATTGGAAGTCTTTTACTGTGTAACAGAATTATTTTCAGTGTGGCCTAGTTACACCAATTTTCATTAATATTTCTGTTTGAGACTGTTTGAGACCACAGTATCAATTAAGTGATTATTTTCTAATTAATAGTTAATATCTCTGTATTGCTACATAATCTATATTTCAGTTCTAGAAACAAAATGGAGTTTTTTTTCATTAAGGCAACAACATGTACACCTCTCCATGTAGGCCTGTATCTATCCAATTAACATCTGGTATATGAAATCCCCGGAGAAGGCAGGTCCCATTGCTGGGTTTACTATAGGTTGTTCAACTAATGAGGAATTTACATGTATGTACACTGAATAAACTCTGCTTGTGTTAAAAAATATCAATAAACCGTATTCACTGCGTTCATGTCGGAGGCATTCTGCCTGTAATACGTATAGATCTACTGGTACTGTATATATATATATATGCATTCATAAATTCATAGGAGACAATTAGGTTTCAGCTAGCATGTACATAAATGTACTGAAACAGAAACTTAACATTCTGTTTTGAATCAGAAACTATGCATCATTTATTTTGAAATATGTTAATGAGAAAGATACTGTGATATTTACTTGTTGTCTTATCGGACTACTGCTTCATTCGTTTTTAACTATTTTGAATTCAAGAGTCAAAGTTATATGGAATCATCTGTTAGGTGGTGAGACTGTGTGTCTACCAACTGCTACATATTCAGTACAGAATGAACATAATTATTGTAAGTTCTTGCTTTTGACAGTCCTATTTTTGTCCCCTTGGAAGTAGTTGTCGCATCAACTTGCAACTCTGTAATAAATTACATCTGTAGCTGATGTGTTAGGTTCCACGAGATTTGTTATAATTGTGTTTTACTTTTATACAGTTATGTCTTTAACTATATAAATGGCTCTATTAATTACAAACTTGTCTGATGGAAAAGGAAGTTTATGGAAATATTAACCGCCTTGTACCCAAGTTTTGAATCCTTTTTTTTTGTCTGTTGAAAGATTTATGTAGGTGTTATCAATACCAGATTATCATTTTTCATCAAATGTTAATGAGCTCACATTTAAATCCTTTTAAAGAATATGCTTCCATCACACTATTGTTGAATAATTATGCTGTCATGGGATTCCATTTTGTTTAATCAAAGACATCGAATGTACAGCAGGATTCCGTAACCTTTTTCAGATTAGTTAATGCCTAACATCTAGATGGTGGCATGTACAAAGCCTTTGATTTTTGTCATGAAATAAACCAAGATCCACAGAAGGTATTTGAAAGATGCTGTTGTATTACCTGGTATCATTCAAGACAAACTGTTGTAAAGGTTATAATCTCTCATATTATGTGATTAATAGTTCTGTTGAAGAATTCCTTCAAAACGTAGCCCAGTTTATACCCAGAACATGTATATTACCAGTGTTTTACACTTAATCCAGTTGTCATTTATCCTATTGTACAATGCATATTTGCCCATTGAAATCCAACTCTCATTGGATGTTATTGTATAAGGGAATCTTTACAGTGTGGGTTTTACATGAAGAAATGTCAGATTTTGTCTAGCTTTCTAAGTTAAGTGCAATAAAATCATAAAAAGAGAGTTGATAAAATTATCTATTGATCTGGTGTATTTGATGAATATAAATTATGTATAAAATGAGTTTATAAAAAGATTTGTACATTGCTACAAACTTGGAGGTCTAAAGTGAAACAATTGAGGTATGCAGAGACCTAATAGTAGAAATTGTTAATCTCTGGGCATGTGCTATAAATTGTAATGGCTTTTAATAATTGTTTTTCTTTTGACATAATTGTGGATATGGTAATTGAAAACATCTAACTAACATTTTGTTCTTTTCTTTTACAGGGCTAAGGGAAAAACTTAAATTGTGATAGAAGAAACAGTGAAAAATTCATAATGGATAGCTGGTACAGACGGTTCACCATGTCGGTGGGAATGAAGCCCCTTGCCCTTGGCTTTCTGTCTATGGCCTTACTGGACATGTTACCACTTTCCGAGGCTCAGACCGTGACAACAATGGTTCCTGAAAATGTCACAGATGCACCAGGGTGTACAATGGATTCTGAACCCTGTAAAGCTGGTATATTTTTCCCATTGTGGACACCAACAAGGAATCTCAGCGTTGGTGATAAAGCTGCAAGAGCCATTGTTTATTTTGTAGCCATGATTTACATGTTTTTGGGAGTCTCCATCATTGCTGACAGATTCATGTCTGCTATTGAAGTCATCACTTCAAAGGAAAAGGATGTTGTAATTCGCAGACCAGATGGAAGCACACATGTGGTCAATGTCCGAGTTTGGAATGAGACAGTGTCAAACTTGACCCTTATGGCTCTTGGTTCATCAGCACCAGAAATTCTTCTTTCTTGTATAGAAGTCGTTGGTAAAAATTTTGAAGCTGGAGACTTAGGTCCAAGTACCATTGTAGGTAGTGCTGCTTTTAACTTATTTGTCATTACAGCAATTTGTGTGTCTGCTATTCCTGCAGGTGACAAACGTACCATCAAACATTTACGAGTATTCTTCATTACTGCAACATGGAGTATATTTGCTTACTTATGGATGTATTTCATTTTGTCCGTTTCATCATATGGAGTAGTAGAAGTATGGGAAGCCGTAATTACCTTTGTCTTCTTCCCCATAACTGTCTTAACTGCATACATTGCAGATATCAAATTTCTACCACACAAATTTTTGTCCAAAAAGTACAGGGAAAGTAGGCAGAAAGGAGTGGTAATTCAGGCTGAAGGTGACACAGAAATGAACCATGTAGATGATGTAGTTTTCAGAGATATCAGAAATGTTGCTGATGTAAAGGAACTCATGGTGTATGAACAGCACAGGAAGGAGTACATGGAAATTATGCGTAATCTTCGTAAAAAGAATCCAAACTCTGACATGAAGGCCTTAGAAGAGATGGCCGAGCTTGAAGCAATCAACAGAGGACCAAAAAGTAGGGCATTTTACCGAATTCAGGCTACAAGGAAACTCACTGGAGGTGGAAAAGTGATCAAGAAGGCTAAGATTGATAGGAAAGCAAGTGTAGAAGATGTGAAAGTGGAAGTCCGTGACCAGTTCACCACGAAAGTCATCTTTGACCCTGGTCACTACACTGTAATGGAAAACATCGGAACCTTCTTTTTGACAGTTTCAAGGGAGGGCGGTGACCTCAGCAAGACCTTGTATGTGGATTATAAAACTGAAGATGGCTCTGCCAGTGGAGGTGCAGATTTTGATTATGCTGAAGGAACCCTGGTCTTCTATCCTCATGAAATCCACAAGCAGATTCCAGTCAGCATCATTGATGATGAAATCTTTGAGGAAGATGAACACTTCTATGTGCGCCTCAGCAATGTCCGTTTAGGTGATGCTCAGGGCATGTTTGACAGCAGTGCTTCCGAAATGAAGGTCAAGCTTGGAACACCATTCGTAGCCACTGTCATGATATTAGATGATGATCACCCTGGAATATTCCTCTTTGATGAGAAAATGGTTGTTGTTCCCGAGGCCATTGGTCAGACCGACATCAAGGTCACTCGTTCATCTGGTGCCAGAGGTACAGTGAAGATTCCCTTCAAAACTGTGGATGGATCAGCGAAGGCAGGAAAGGACTATGAATCACTCACCGGATTTGTAATCTTCCTCAATGATCAGACCGAGTAAGTGTTAAATGCATGTTTTATTTGTATTTCTTTCGAAACAATATTAATTGGATTTGAATTTTTCTCTTTAAATAACCTTTGTCTGATGTTTGCATGAACCGATTTTCTTATAGTTGAACAAGACAAGAACTGATTATCAACCAATTGCAAGTCCTCACTCTTCAATACATGTACTACTGTATGCAGATGCATCAAGATTGACAGTATCGATCCTTCCCTGAAGTAGTTTGGTAGCACTTGGAACGCTAAAGAGTAAAACAATAAAACTATTTTATTGAAGATATGGTTTGTGTGGATGAACATTGATAGCAAATTAAAGGAAAAGTTGTTGGTCTTTCAGTAAATCTACAGTATGTAATCAAGCATTTAATCATTGATAAGTCAGTTATTACTTCAAACCTTTTTCACCCTAGGCCTGTTGAAACAAACTTGTTGAAATCAGCCAGGTTTTACAACAGTTATGAACTTTCCATTGCAGGGAACTGCATTTGAATTTACCCCGACATTTTAGGTCAAATGCAAATAATTAAAAAAACCAGGATGAAATTAATATGTGTTACAACCAAAACTGCTATTTCGAAGGAATAATTCGTTAAAGTGCTTCAGACATGTATGAAAAATACAAGTTATGTTTTGTGTCGGTTAATGTACTGTTTATGTTTCTGTGCTTATAAAACCCATCAACATTTATACTTACAAGTAGGAATAAGTTATGTCATGATATAATGCATAATGCATTTATTCACACCAATTTTTCAAAATGTAATGAATGAAAAAGACTAAACCATGTATTTTCTGAAACAAAGATGTTGACTAATCATGAATGATCAACATTTCCTTCACTGCTGTTAAACGAGGGTGAAAAAAACATTCTTTTCTCTACAAAAATTTGTCTGCATCAAACGATTACTTTGATGCCTATGAAACAATGAAGACTTGATTGGTGATTTTCCCCCTAAAATAACCTGAGGAAGATCTGATATTTACAAGCATGACACACTGGATGACTGTTACAAGTAGCACCCATTGCCCTATATAGCCTGTGGCATGATGTAATGCTATTTTCAGAAAGGAGAAGACAGACATATATAGCTTCATTAGGGTTTTGACAGTTTCATGGATAAGCTTTCTAGTTGGCTGAATAATCTCTTGACAGGGGATAATAAGGATCAGCAGCATTGGGAGTGTTGGAAGAAGGAATAATACCTATGGATTTAACCAAAGTATATATGTTAAACATTAAGGGTTAAGTAAAAAGAAACTATTCCAATCATTATCTATAGATTTGTTGTAGCCTTTGATTATAGTCCCATGGTATCACAATTGTAAAAGACTGCTGTTTAGGTTATCCGGTATAACAAACATTCAACCTTATAATAGATTGTGACATACATATATATGTACAATAGTGGGAACTCTTCTTCCTAAACAGACAGCTAAATTAAACCTCCCTTAGGATTATATTGTTGAATTTGTAACCTAAATATTTGGTCTAGTCATTAGAAATCTATCGAACCATCAAGAGAAGGAACAGATTTGCATAATTATCACATGACAAGTTGATCAATACTGTTGTATCCGTCCAACATGTGGGAGTCTGAAGCAGGCAGTGATCCCCATCTGTTACAGGGGTTTAATATAGAGTCAACATTAACAAACATAAACTTCAATGTACTGAATCATTTCTTGTACATTATTCAACAGCTGGTGGTTTTTGTGTCTAACATGTGATATTGGAATGGAGCAAGCTTAGTGATACCTGATCATGCCAGAAATCCAAGAAAAGACACTTTTGTAGGATTTACTCATGTCTGGCTAGCATCTCACCTGTCTGCCCTTTACTGAGCACAATAGTAATATACACAATAGAGATAGTAAAGTGTGTAAGAAAATTGTGATAAACAAATACAGAATCACANAGATTTTCAGTTTTAAAACCTGTAATTATGTTAAAGGTCGCAGAGGTCATATTTGTTAAAATTCTCAAATGACTTCTTCTGAGAAACAGAATGACTTAAAGTTAAAATATTTGGTCAAAAACTTGTTGGCATGACATACGCTACAAATCATAGTGTGCAAAATGAATTGACCTTGACTTATATTCAAGGATACTGGGGTCAAATTTTGAAAAGACTCAGCTTCTTTTAAAGAACCAAGACCGTTAGAGTTGTGAGTGTTTTGTTGCATTGGTAACTTACTGGGATGACATGCTACTTAAAAGGTTATGAAAAGAAATAAGCATGACATTTACATTGTATATATTCTAAGTCACAGATGTCAAATCTGTCAAAACACTAAACTTAAATGGCTTCTAGTTCTTCTAAAGAATCAAAAGAGGCCAACAGTCATGAGATTTTGTCAGTGGCTGGATGGCATGAAGTGCTTCAAAGTTTCTGAAATGACATTGACTCGAGTTCTAGGCTACATGGGTTAGATTAATGTTAAAACACTAAAATGACTTCTTTTGAAGAACCAGAAATTCAAGATTGATGATATTTGGTATATTTAGTAGCTATATATAGTTTGCTGAAACTATAAAGTGCTAAAATGTTTGCGAAAAAGAAAGGCGAAACCAGGTAAGATTCTTCAGGCCTCTTAGACTAGAGCTCTTGTTAGTTAGAAGCTGAATACAATCAGAGTATAGAATTACATCAAGAAAATGTCTAGAGAGAGATTGAGGTTGACTTGCAATTGTTGCCTCACCCCAATGTCTCGGGATCCCTGGACTGTAGAGGAAGTTGTCAATTACAGTATATTAACCTTTCCTGTGATGTGCCAGTCATTTTTACCTTTTACCATCATCTGTGTTTTCTAGGATGCAGTAGACTTGAGTTCTTATAATCAGGTTACTGTGGAATTGTCTAACAGATACACACATCCTTTTGACTTTCTTTATTAGATTTTCATTTCCCTATATTTGTTTCTGTGCACTTTTACTTTATTCTAAGATAGATTCACTGATTTCATATATGGGTTAATTGCTCTTTGCATGGCCCCTCAAAAAATTATCCCTTTTTTGATGTTACAGAAATTTCGTAAAAGTTCTTTTATTTTTAAATGAACATTAACAGTTAATGCAATAAGCCACAATTGAAATTTTAAGTGATTTGAAGTTATATATGATTATATCAATCATTGTATGATTCTATGAATGATTCCAGTGATGTTACGTTCATTTTCAGACTACAATCTTAGGTTTAAGGTACCTTCAATTAATACACAACTTGACAGAATGTTAGTTAAAGTTGATCTTGAGAGAAAACAATTTTAATTAGATTGATAGTAACTCAGTCAGATTTGATTTATTTATATTTATGATTCAATGAAGGTTAATGTGGACAACAACTGACATATGAAACTAAGCTGGAAACTTCATCATATCATTATTTACATATACTAAAGCTCCAGCAATGAGTTAGAACAATCCATTTTGTTTGGTTTTGAAATTAATTTGTATGGACCAGTAACTTGTGTATTGCCAGTATAGTAGTTTGATGGTTCAGTGTACGCTGTGAGCACTTCAGTGTACTAAATAGAGGCATCCTAAACAAGAATAATATAAAGAGCAAGGCAATGAGGAGGAGCATGTGCTGGTAAGTAACCTTTAGCCATGGGTGAGGAAGATTGAAGATGCTTATCTATTCCCGTACTGATAGGGGTTCACGGGGTGAAAGTATTGACGTAAGTTAACATATCAGTGTATCTGTTCGCACCAGTTAAGATTATTGTGATCCTTTTTATCTGCTTTATTACATAAATATCTTCAAAGAGTTCATTGGTATTATCAGACAATGCATGTGATGCAATACTGTTGGAAGATTGTTGGTGTGTAGTAAAACATGTTTAAAGCAGTGAACATATAAATGTGAAGTTACCTACTTCAGAGTACTTCTATTATAAGACATACACAGCTTTGATTTTATTTATTGCTTCTATTTCTCATTGATGTGACAAGATTCTCTTTGGCAGTAGTTGTTTGGTGATCTTAGATGGTAAATTTACGTTTTTTAGTAGAAATACTCATTGTCAACAACTTGTGGTGTTGAATTTATGGATTCGGCTTTCTGCAAAAGCAAATTGCTGCTGTGAATAATGGTTGAACCTCCTGATAGTGTGTTTGCAGTGTAGGTTTTGTTAACAAGTAAAGAGCTTAAATTTTACATTCATTATTTCCCTCGTCTAAGTTGTTATATTAAACCTGTTTTACCCTATATATATGTGTCATCTGCTTTAGATTCATCATTCTGGTTTTATTTCTCACCTAAATATCAGGAACAGCTTCTACTGCACCGTTGTAAATATTTGCAGGTACAGAATGAAACTTTGCTTTGTAATGACAACAATCTTTTCAAGAAGGATTTTAATTTTCAGACACAAAATTTGTTTTGAAATGTTTCTTTTTTATTGTTATTTTATTAATTTGTAATCCAGTTATTTATGAATTTCAAACATAAAGATTGAGATCATAAGTGATTCAAATCCATCTTCAATTTGTTTTTAACCTTTCTCCAAATTTTGTCAAAGAGAAAATAAAGCCACCATTGATGTTTCAAATTTTAACGTTGTATGTATACTGGGACAGTTATTTACACACCAGGTATAACTATATTGACACGACATATAAAGAGCTGTTATTACGTACAAAATACTGGTGTAACATCAGAAAACAAATTCTCCTAACCATTATAGACTTTCATTGTAGTTGTGCCGGTATTTTGATGTTGTGTTTGTGCTAATGATCAGGTCTATTGAAAACCACAAGCTTGGTTCATACTTCAATAGGTGTATTATTTGAACACAAAAACAAACACAGAAAAACAAATTTGTAGAACAATGCCAAGAATAATAAATAGCCTAGACGTAGTACTATGCTACTTGAAATTATACAATTGTGTTGACTATAGAAAGCATAGTCATCTTATAATTACAGCATCATGTAAAATTAGCTTCTGTAGCTTCAACGAAGCGATGGTACTAGACATTTTGTTTAATAGTGATTTAAATGATTACTTTCTGTAGAACAATTTTGAAATCACTAGAATAAGAATGAAATGAGTTAAGTTTGTAAGACAGTGAAGTTAGCTTCCTGTTAACATTGTTATGTGGAACCACTGGAGTGTGTATAGACTGGTGTTAAGTTTGTGTGGTATATATGACTGAAGGGTTTATAGATTTAGTAGATGGAGTCAGATTCGTGTTTCCCCTATATTTAAACTTAAAGATGGCATATAATGGTATGTCTGTGGGGTGTAGATAGAATAGAAGGATTTGTTTTTGTTGATGTCATTGCTCTATAGCACACAGCTGTTAAGCCAGATTGCAGATTGAATAGGCTTACAATGATTGATACGAGATTGATTTTCTATGTAAACTGTAGCAGTGGATGTGGGCTGGGTTATGATATTGCTAGGCCTGATAGACTATTATCTTCTGTCAGGATCTTAAACCAGACAAGACTCCATACTGTGAAGACTTGTATTTTTCTACTTATTCTCAGATTGATTTTGAAATCAGTACTGTCTTATTATTACTTGTGATTTGCCTGGTTCACATCAGATACAGTACTAATAGTATCAATTTTGACAGTTGAAAAAATTCAAATAAATGCCCCTGATTTGTGAAAATACAATACTTGACAATATTTCATGTTAAAAGTGTTTTGAGCTAAGCTAACAATGTTTTGGATGCTACTGAACACCAGATATGTTAAAAGTGTTTTGGGGGCCAAGCTAAGTCTTCTGATGCCACGTACTGGACACCAGATTTTGTTAAACATGTTATTGGGCTAAGCTAATGAGGCTTTTGATGCCACTGGATTGATCCAGATATCAAAATATATAGAAATTCCAATTGGTTTATTATTTTTCTGTACATTAATGGAAAGAAATCAATAAGGAAAACAACATGTTTACTTGTTGTCTGGTTTTACTTTCAGGCAAGATGCTACATTGCTTAATTCCCAGCAAATTGATGTACATACATATGTACACTGTTTAGGACTATTTGTGATCCGTAGATTGTAAATTGACATGTTTTCCCGTCTTTTTTTAAAAGGTGAAAATTATGTGTAGTCTTTCAACTCTAGACCTTGAACCAAGGTTGTAAGCTGTTAACACCCAAAGAACAAGTATTGATTTATTGAGAAACATTGTCAGGTACCAGAGATAACTGTGATTTGATTTAGAATTATAGTATGCATCTCAACTCAGGTTTATATAGACATGAACAAATGACAAAATGTCTTTTGGAATTCAAAGTTTTGGACAGGTATGGTCAAGTTTATAGTGCACTAGTATATGTATGTATGCACACATTTATTAGAACTGAACTTCGTTAGTTGCTTGGGACCAGATTCTATAAAGTTTGAAGAGTTCTTGGTTACAGTCCCATCTGACCTTTTCTTTGCGTAGTAAGAATCTTTTTGTATTATGCAGAATATCTGACGATTTCCATGTCCTGTAATGACCTTAGCTATTGATAGGACATTAAACCCTTATTAACAGCCAATATGATGATTTCAAATCTATGTAAGTTGTCCATGCAAAATCATTTGATAATCAATCATTGTCACACTATAAAGATATGCATTTTAAAATATTGAATTCAAACAGTGTAGATGGTAATAAAAACATCCCTAATACCATGATATGAAATTTAAAATGAATAAGGATGTTTTAAGCTTTACTATCAAATGATAAAATAAGATGTGTGGAGTCACTCTGCAGAGTGTAGTATATATTATATATGAAAAATGCATGTACTAAGTGATAAATAGATATTGATACTTTGGCAGACATGGTCCCAGGCTGGAACACTAATATTATATTGCTAGTAGTAGTGCTGAGGCATGGCTGTCTGCGTTTGATTACTACACAGGTGAAGCCGACATACATGATGTACTAATATGGAAAATACCATTAAGCAGGGGATGGCTGCAGTCAGCTCTAGATCTTCTACTGATGGAGTTACATTAGTTTGACAGGAAATAACAGCACTATACTGGGCTATTGCTAGATTTCAACAAAACGATTTGTAAATTGTTTTAATAGTATTGTGTTATGTAGGTTGAGTACACTGATCCAGTTTGTTGTTCAGTCCACTGTTCTTTAGAAAGATGTTTTGTACGTGCAATATAGACGTGAAGGTTTAACATCAGTAGTGTAAAGATTTCATTTGAAATTTTCTATGAGTGTAATTCAAAAGTTGAGTGACATAAATCCAATGAAAAGAGAGAACACCTTTTTCAATATGCTGCCCTTGATTAATAGGCATGTTATTGATTATGAGATGTCCTGCACAATTATATGTGCTAAATAGCATTAGAATTATACCTCATTTTACTATGAACACCTTTAGAAATTGAGTCTCCGGTGGGTTCAATAATGGATCAATACAAGAATAAACAAGTCTTCTTGCAATATTCATTAAAGTAATATGACGTCATTATATTGTCATGTCAACTGTGAATGCTTTTATAATATTTTCTCGAGTAATTATTTTATTTTGTTTGCTTTTATCGTGTGCATATTTTTTCTTGATAAACAATTTCTGCAATTAAGCTTCAGTGTATATTTTTTTGGTCACGCATAATGGAACATGTCAATAATTTTGTTATGATCTATAATAATAATATTTAAATAAATTTAAATCGCCTGAAGAGCCCAAAGATGGGCGAAAGCGCTAGCCGATGATTATACTAGTCTTCGTATTTTGTTTTATATATATTTTTACCGTCACATGGACATTTAAAACTATTTATCGCTATATATATATATATATATAGCTTAAATAAGTTGACTTCAACATCAGAGATATACAATGTATACCAAAAATTGGACAGAGAAAGTGTATCTATTTAAAAAAAAAAAAATGATTGTAGGATTATTTAAACAGAATTAAAATTAAATATTCCAATGTTATAATTTAATATTAATTTGAAGTGCAATTTTTGGTTTATTGTTTATCTGGCCCCGATATTTTGATTACCTTAGACTAGAAGTAATAAAAATATTTTTCCGAACTGTTGAGCTTTGAACCGAAATATGTTGGAAGCAACTTCCTTTAAATGTCATTAGATTGAGAAACTTGTAGTTTTATGGAAATTGTTTTTCAATTCCAGACTGGTGATGTAATAAAACTTTTCAATCAACTCCATGAAATGTTTTGTAATGTGTAATCTTTTACATGAAGGTTTTTGTCCCATGCCTTTCAAGTTGGTTTGATTGGGTTACTGAGTGTTAATAATAGGCTTGTGTAGTTACTCAGGCATTGGTGGCATTGTGTGGCTGTTGATGCTGAGGTTGAAGCCTCCCTGAGACATTCTGTGTACACTGTGGCCATTGCATACAAATGTGGAAAGCTCTCTACTGCAATAGCTATGGCTGCAGATTCCTTCCCCATCATGTGTGCCCACTCACAGGGGGTTGCATAATTGTTTCCCTTGACAACAGTGAGGATGATGTTTCTAGAGATTTCCTGAGGTAGTACCATATGACATAATAGCATAATTTTCCGTACATCATACTCAGGAATTCTACCCCAGGGTGACAGCACAGAGACTGTTGTGATTACAATGGCCTCTGATTGGGGTGCTGAATTACCTCCCCTGCAGTGTGCTGATAAGATCATCTGCATGCATGGTAGCATTGGTAATAAAGATACATATGTGCATGACTGGTTATAAGTACACTTGAATAGCCATACCCTAAATTGCTTTTAATATTTTGACCCTACAAGTATGCTGCCTTATTATACTTGTACATTTAAAGCAGTATGCGTAATGTTATCTTTCACTAAATAACCAAAAATATTGCTTATGTATTACACGTACTGTACATCAATTGTTTATTGGGAAAAATTGATCAAATTTCTTGAATAGTATCATATACATGTTCAGCATTACAAAAAACTTTAATAAAATGGGAATTCTAAAATAATCTTTGTATCTGTAATGGCCTGAAAAATGGTTGTAACAGTAGTCTTAATGTTGATTTTTGTAATATGTAAGAGTTATTTAAAATGGCTTTTCAACCGAAGCTTAACCTCAGCCTAAAAAGACATCAGTTCTTCCTTAAGACATGAATTGATAAGTCCATCACATGAATCATCAGCAAATGTCTTTCTGGTGGACCTTAGACTTGTTTAAAATGTGCCAGCCAACTGATGATATGTTTTCTGTATAAAATGGCTACTGGGTATTTGAGCCCTAGTAAGGAATTGATTGTGACCTTGACACCTTACACAATTCTTCAACTTTGACCTGAGTATGCCATGTGGTCATTGAGTGATTCTGTCACACTATACTGTCTTCCATCTTGATTGATGCTAGAGTTATAATGATGTCATTGGTACTGAATGGCCCTCTTAGCTGCCTCATCAGCACACATTTGCACATACTAAATATGACTTTCTGTATTTACTGATGGAAACCTGATCTCACTTGCCATTAGGTATCATTATAACTGTCTATAGATGCCATGCTGTAAGACCTAGAAATAGCAAGTGAACTGTGCGGCCATCTGGTTGTCTAGAGTCTGCACGTTCACATCTGGCTTGGATTTGTGAATGGAAGGTGAACAATAAAAAACGACTAGAGATGATTCATGTTTATAATAGTATGACTTGGAAAAGATTTACTCCACCCTAAAGAGGAACCACGGTGACAAACTCTGCTATTAGTTCAGCTCATTAATCTCTTGTTGAGATTTTTGAGAAGGATTCTTGAAATTATCTCAGAGGGGAAAAATGTTGTATTTCAAATTACAATCTCATAAATTTCTAAGACATAATCAATAGTTACTGGATTGCAAAGATGCCATGTATTGTTTTTAATTTTATTTCTTTGTGATCATGAGCATCTCAAACCTTAAATTAATATGTCATTACTGACTAATGATATCTCTTAGGAAGCCCTTTAATTACACTGCGAGTTAATCAAGTATTTTTATATGTACCATACTGATAGGCTGTTGATAGTGCTACATTTTGGAAATGGAATATGTTTTATTTTAAAATTGATAATTTCATAACACTATATTAATTACCCATTAACCATTTTCACAATTGTGTTTCCATTTTATAGTAGGAAGAAAGAGAAACTTTAGCCTTTGTCACATTTTTGTAATAAATAACATGAAATGTTTACCCAAAAAATAGCAGCAGTATCATATATATAGTATGACTTCATTGATTGATGATGCATTAAAATCCTGTAATCTAATGCCTCTAACAGCTGTTGTGTCGTTCATATGGTACAGGATTGAGGATTGCTCACTTTTCAGGACGTGTGTACAGATACCACATTTGTTCTGATGGAAGTCTGACTCCTACATCTGGCCAGCAAAACCAATAATCCTTCAGCAATTCATTTTGTATATTTTCTTACTAGTACACGTGTTAAGTGTGATGTATTTAAATGAAGAAACCAACATCCTTAATCACATACCTTAGATTTTCTTTGAAGTTTAATACACGTATATATATCACATTGGTGTGCATACGTTCTTATTAGATAAATCTTAAATCCTACACCGTAAGATGTATAAGTAGGAAGTGTATAACATGCAAGATAATTATACCAGGTAAACAATCTAGACCTGATGTATGTTGTTCTTTTGATTGGAACGGGCATACACATAGACATATATAGCTTTAAGTATTATTTGAAAACATTGCCTTTCCATTGTTTGTAGTATTTAAGACAATGATTGAAATTCAAGATCTATTACAATGTAAGACTTCCTGATACTTGCACACATATATTCTGTAAAATTTGATAGAAAGATTGTAACTGCCACTATTGTCCCTTTTAGCTACTGGTTGTGGGCGTGTGACTAAGATGTGTGTAATGTCTCCTTGGTTTTTTTTATATAGCCTGTTCAAGTCCAGCAGATACTGAAGTAGTAGAAAAAAGTAGCATATGTTACCAGTATATATTTACTGTGGACACACATCAAAGTCACAAGCAATGTTAACATTTAGCTATACATAGATAAATGAATCAATTTACCTATACAATGTACAAGTCTTTGGTATTTAGCCCTGGGGAAACACTGAAAACAATCATAAAACACTTATCAGTGTCTATACATAAAGGTCTTGTTTTATGTTCGAATAACACTGGGGCTACAAAACATTCATTTAAGTTAAATTGATAGACAGTTTGAACGTGTATATTGTTTACTGTTTGAATAATTAACCTACACTAATTATCTCTTTAGCGCTTTAGCCTAGCAGTCTTGATTTTATGGAAATAAATAAACTTTTAGCCATTTTCCATTGAATTCACTTACGTTGTAGTGGTGTGGCTAACTTCTCTATTTAGAACTATTTTTCTTTCAAATTAGATTTTTGAAGCTTGCAAAAGATTATATTATATTGAGAAATATTTAGTTTATTTTAAGACTTTTATCTTCAAAGATGTTCAGTAAACAATGTGTGTAAGAAAGAAATCACAGCAATAATTATAAATGTACCCAGTATATAAATTTAGTTTCGGAACTCTTCAGTCAAAAGTTTGGGAGACATTTGAACATGCCCATGGTTATACATTTACTCAATTGTTTACAAAAGCATCCAGTTTCATTATTGTCAATGCATATGACATCATCATGGAGCACTGGTAGAATTGAAAACATGATTTATCACAGACTGCTTCATATAGACTGGTATACATTATAGTCATATCTATCTGCCTTGAATGGCCTCCAGAGACTGAAAGTAAGCTGTACACATCTCCACAGTAAATGAGTTTACAGATTTTATCATCAATGTAGAATTTGAAAGTAATAGTTGTGGTAACATTTGAAAGAGGACCCGCTGTTCAGTGTTTGTTGGCTTTACTGTGTTGTGTATACTCAGTACCAACACTGGAAGTCTAAGAGACTTGTGAACTCTTGCTCCCACATTATAGGACCAATACTCTCAAATTGCTAAGTCTCCCACATTATAGGACCAATACTCTCAGATTGCTAAGTCTCCCACATTATAGGACCAATACTCTCAGATTGCTAAGTCTCCCACATTATAGGACCAATACTCTCAGATTGCTAAGTCTCCCACATTATAGGACCAATACTCTCAGATTGCTAAGTCTCCCACATTATAGGACCAATACTCTCAGATTGCTAAGTCTCCCACATTATAGGACCAATACTCTCAGATTGCTAAGTCTCCCACATTATAGGACCAATACTCTCAGATTGCTAAGTCTCCCACATTATAGGACCAATACTCTCAGATTGCTAAGTCTCCCACATTATAGGACCAATACTCTCAGATTGCTAAGTCTCCCACATTATAGGACCAATACTCTCAGATTGCTAAGTCTCCCACATTATAGGACCAATACTCTCAGATTGCTAAGTCTCCCACATTATAGGACCAATACTCTCAGATTGCTAAGTCTCCCACATTATAGGACCAATACTCTCAGATTGCTAAGTCTCCCACATTATAGGACCAATACTCTCAGATTGCTAAGTTTCCCACATTATAGGACCAATACTCTCAGATTGCTAAGTCTCCCACATTATAGGACCAATACTCTCAGATTGCTAAGTCTCCCACTATCTTCTCAAACAATTGCTTAGGTCATGGAGAGGCTATCTAGTGTTCAGGAAACAATCACTCCAGAAAGCGTAACTGGGTTCCTGCAGATTGTTGAGTGTGTTTACATGTTGTTGTTTTTTTTATTGAAGTCCAATATTTGTCAGAGTAATACAAATTATCTAAAAACTCCAAAGTTGCTGGCTTTTTAGTACATTAATCCATTTGCTTTTGAAATCCAAGATGGCATATCTTTTCTTTCCCGTTCGCTTCTTTATACAAAAGACAATTCTTTTGTGTGCATATATATTATTTCCCAATCCATGATTCAAAGGATCTCCAGGAGAGTATACTATCAAGCTTGTCCCTAAATGAACAATAATATGCCATCCTTGTCTTGTGTTGTAGACAAACAGAATCAAGGGTATGCTAATTCACACTGAGCTGTACGGATAAGATGGCCTTTGCCTAAACTATAATGTACAAAAATGGACGGAAGTCAGAAGGGAATAGTTCTATCTAATTACAGCTTATACATGTATGGAAGACATCCAAGTGTTGTATTTTACAGTAGAGGAAGCGCTTGCATTAGACCAGATGAAAGTTTAGAATTCAATGTTCTCTGAGATTGCACCAGCCAGCTCACATCATACTGAAGTTATGAAACATTGTATTTTCTTCTCCTACAAAACAACTAGTAAAACTTGTCTTGGTTTCAGTACTTTGATGTTATATTTTTGTGGCAGGTCTGTAGTTAAGGTTTGGATCACATTGAAATAAACATAAATTACAATAAAATTTTCTTTTATTACATGTCCAACTACAATTATATTGCATAGATTAGGATATTAAAACTACACATATTGTCTTTAGTATTAAGCATACCGGTAATCATGGTCAGATCAGTTTATTGATCAGGGCAGCATTCAAATCTCTAATCTGTTGTAGAAATTAGCAGAAAGTTTACTTAAACTGGATTATTAATTAATACAAGATGTTAGGTTTCAGAGTGTTGAAGTCATAAATATCTCCAAATTTACTACCAAATGCTAATTTCTTTTTCAACTTTACCAGCAGGAAATGTCAAACTAAGATGATTTAAAACACCCTTTTTGTCTTTTATATGAGACTCATTGTACTAAAATGGGACAAGATGAACGACGGCTGCTAATTAGCTACTGATACACACTTGTATTTATACCGTACAGTACAAGGAAGCTTGAAAGCATTGCCAGAGAAATCATATAATACTTCTATTCCTGATTATGCAATGATATTGCTGTTATTTTAGAATTGAGGTGGCAGACTTGAATTATCATTAAGGCTAAATAGAGGTGTTTTTGTATCTTGCGCTAGTTAGTTAGTTTTTAAAAGTTACAAAGGACATCCGCTTTACATGTATGGGTGAAATAAAAATGATAACCAGCTGTCCCATGAGTCGAGGAATCTGTTTATCTCATAACCTTTTTTCTTAAACATGTTTGTTATTGACATTTTTTCAATGAGCCGTCATCCATAACTGTTGACCTTGCAGCGTGTAATAAAATTACATAAGTTTCACAAATATTTAATAACTGTTTTGTTCTGGTAAAGTCCAGCTTACCAGGGTAATTGGTATCATTTATGTACATAAAAATAAATCACATTTGTTTTAAAGAGTTTGTTGGGAGAAACTCTTATATATTTCATAAATTCATTGGACGTAGTTACTCATGAATGTAGTTAAGCCATTGGTGACTAATGAAATGGATCTGTGGCCCATTGGTGACTAATGAAATGGATCTGTGGCCAGAGGTGACCCATTGGTGACTAATGAAATGGACCTGCGGCCAGAGGTGACCGATTGGTGACTAATGAAATAGATCTGTGGCCATAGGTGACCCATTGGTGACTAATAAAATGGATCTGTGGCCAGAGGTGACCCATAGGTGACTAATGAAATGGATCTGTGGCCAGAGGTAACCCATTGGTGACTAATGAAATGGACCTGTGGCCATAGGTGACCCATTGGTGACTAATGAAATGGACCTGTGGCCATAGGTGACCCATTGGTGACTAATAAAATGGATCTGTGGCCAGAGGTGACCCATAGGTGACTAATGAAATGGATCTGTGGCCAGAGGTAACCCATTGGTGACTAATGAAATGGACCTGCGGCCAGAGGTGACCGATTGGTGACTAATGAAATGGATCTGTGGCCCATTGGTGATTAATGAAATGGATCTGTGGCCAGAGGTAACCCATTGGTGACTAATGAAATGGACCTGTGGCCAGGGGTGACCCATTGGTGACTAATGAAATGGACCTGTGGCCAGAGGTGACCGATTGGTGACTAATGAAATAGATCTGTGGCCAGAGGTGACCTATTGGTGACTAATGAAATGGATCTGTGGCCCATTGGTGATTAATGAAATGGATCTGTGGCCAGAGGTGACCCATAGGTGACTAATGAAATGGATCTGTGGCCAGGGGTGACCCGTTGGTGACTAATGAAATGGATCTGTGGCCCATTGGTGATTAATGAAATGGATCTGTGGCCAGAGGTAACCCATTGGTGACTAATGAAATGGACCTGTGGCCAGAGGTGACCGATTGGTGACTAATGAAATAGATCTGTGGCGAGAGGGGAACCATTGGTGACTAATGAAATAGATCTGTGTACAGAGGTGACCCATTGGTGACTAATGAATTGGATCTGTGGCCAGAGGTGACCCATTGCTGACTAATGAAATGGATCTGTGGCCAGAGGTGACCCACTGGTGACTAATGAAATGGATCTGTGGCCCATTGGTGATTAATGAAATGGATCTGTGGCCAGAGGTCACCCATTGGTGACTAATGAAATAGATCTGTGGCCAGAGGGGACCCATTGGTGACTAATGAAATAGATCTGTGGCGAGAGGTGACCCATTGGTGACTAATGAAATGGACCTGTGGCCAGAGGTGACCGATTGGTGACTAATGAAATAGATCTGTGGCCATAGGTGACCCATTGGTGACTAATAAAATGGATCTGTGGCCAGAGGTGACCCATAGGTGACTAATGAAATGGATCTGTGGCCAGAGGGGACCCATTGGTGACTAATGAAATGGATCTGTGGCCAGAGGTGACCAAGGATTAGCCTTGCTGGTGGTTATACTCAGCACAGTGTAAAACATTCATGTTGTCACACTGTTTCTATAACTAATTCACGGCCTTCGTCAGCACGAGGAGCTAGCCTAGATGTCTGGCTATGTCGTAGGTTGCCAGGTATTAAGACTTACCAATGTGGGGCACTTCTATACATTGAGTCCATGACGTTTCAAAACATCATCATTGTCTTCATCATTGACTCTGCATAGGAAGAAGCTTAAACTTCCTACATTAAAACCTCAGCATGCTTAATTGGTAAGACTTAGCATGTTTTTGCACCTCTAATGAGCTCATAACTGAAAAAGGGGTATGTACCAACATTCAACTTGACATTTTTTAACATGCAGTTTGACTTCCAGTTGTTTTTGACATTCCATATATATGCAAATATTTGTAGTTGCCAATGAAATCTTCCTAAGTTAGAGGGAGACATCTAAATTTCCATGCAGACTTGCCTACATTTTTTTTTTGCTCAAATTAAAGAATTGATTTAAGAACACCAAGAATAGTTTATATAGCATTTTATTCCAGTAGTTTTGCACATTAAGGTTATAGTAAGAACTAAACATATTTAGATTATGCCTTGTAATTTTTCCACCATAAACATTTAAGTTTGAAAATTTGAGTTAATATGTGTGCCAACTGAATATACTTTGAAATTAATCATTGTCCTGAACTATACTGGTTTCACTCATAGGAACTTTGTATATATCCTAAGCAATTTCAACGCTATTTGCTTTGGATGAGCATGATATATATACAGTTCTGGATCTGTACTAACCTGACCTCCAATGAATGGGAACAAAATTATTACTCTTTCACTTTTCATTATGGATGTGCTTGTATACATTTGTACCTGCTGCCGTCGTCACACTTTGCTCATTATTGGTACATGTATGCATGGGAAGTTTCTGAATGGTTTCATTGATTTTTTTTGTGGTGCCATTTGAAACTCGTCATGGCCAAATCACTAGAGACATAGACTATAGTAGAGACGGGCCTTATATATACATCAGTGGGGACAGTTGAATAGAGATGACAGTGCCTCTGTGTGACACATATACATACCCTAAAAGATGTAGCATCCAGGAAAATCAATAACATTGGATTATCCTGATAAATTCTGGTTTTCAGTACACTTATAAATAGCCCTGGAAAATATAGAGGGTTTGGTGTAAATTTTGAATGAACCTAACCACTTTATTAGGAAACTGAACAGCTTTGTTAATAGAAAAATAAGTGACATGCACGAACATGAATGTGACTTTTCTGTCAGTCATTTCAGTGTAGAATTTTGCAACAGTTTGATCATGGTGGTGATGTATAGGGCTGTGATGTGTCATCGTGATTGTTTGCATATACAGCTGTATTATCTATGTAAACAATCACTTGATTGCATGATTCTGAAATTGATCAGCTATGTGAAAAACACGTAAAATGAGATAACAGCAAGTCTATCTTTATAACTATTGTAGTCAAAAAGGTGATGATGATGATAATTGATAAATAAAAAAAATGTGAGAACATTTATCTAAAATAAAAAGTGTTCCATCGAATATAACATTTTCTCATGGTAAACACAAAACATTAAATATGTGTGATTTATTGTAACTAACTGGTGTTTTGTTATCATATTATGTAATTGTTCTATAGAACACTGAGAGCCATTGATTCCTAAATATAATGCAATAGATGATCCAGTATGGGGTCTCATGAACCATGATTGTAATGTGAGCAATGATTTGGAACAATCCAGCTTGCTTTATCACTTTATTTAATTTGATTCTTGTTATGAGTGTAGATGTTGCTAGCTCCTGTCTGTCAACCATGTCTGAAGAATTTAGACTGAAATAGAACAGTCCACACTTAAACCTTCGGAAGTGACTTTTAAACAGATTAAGAAAGCACTATCAAAATTTCGATTGTTTTCTGTAATTTGTTGCAATTATCAAAATCAGTAGGTATCTGTTTTATGACCCCCCAAACTGTTAAATAATCAGGATCTTGCATTTTACTATAATCTACTGTTACTGCCTCACACACTATCAAAATATCTATCTATTCTTGTAACTGTCCCTTTCTGTACTGTCAATGTCTGTTTTACCTCTGTAACCCCTGTCAACTATCAAAATCTAGATCAATTAATCAAGGTCCCACTGTGATATGGGACCTTTTAAATGAGATACCATAATATTGTCTGCACTGCTGGCTGGCTCAGTGGTTTCACCATTTTGTCCAGAGCATCATAAACTTCCTTGTCATTAAACTTGCATATGTATTCTCATCTTGGAAGGGAAGTGTTGTGTACTGAAATCAGGTCTTGTGCCCTAGGTCTACCAAATTTAGAGTTATATCATTTTGTTTATTTTAATACAGAAGTTAGCGTAATATTATAGCATTCAATAAAGTTACTATATGCAGTATATATACTAATTAATATTTAGAAGTTTTTCATTCTAAAATTTCAATACATGTACCCAATCATCCATCTGTCCTGCTGCTGTATCCTGAATGAATTTCATACAGTAGATCTAAATTGATAATCACATAGCATGGGATGGATGCTTATCCTTGTTCAAACTGAACCACATGTAGACATGGTAGGTGTTATAAAGGGGGAGTGCATCTTACAAACAAAACAACATCAGTAGACTGTAATGGATGATAATTTTATAACTGGTTTCATTATTATGACAGGGAACTGTCAAGTTTGATATATCAAACACATAACCTTGACTTGTTTGAGGGTCACCAGGATCATAATAGGTGTGGGTTCTTATTAATGAACCTTACTGCTTCTATTCCTGAAGTATACACACAGAACAGACATTACCATAAATACAATGTAAGGCTGTAGAAACAGAAAATATACCAACAAAAGCATATTGAAACATTCAAGTTGTATATTGGTTTATTGTTTAGATTCCAACTGATCACAGACTTGTTCAGAGCTGGTTAAGTGTCTATTAACATTCCTAAGTGCACCCCATCTTATTTCAATTATCACACAACCATTGTTGAAGATGAAAAAGGTTTATTTTTTCAAGCTTCACATTCTAGGTAATGTCATTTCATTATTATGTTTCTTAATATGACTTGTCTTTCCACTTCTATTTAAAGATTTGATAAATGATCTTTACAGAATTATAGATTCACATGATTCATACATATATAATACATATATACCACTGTTTTGATCTAACAATGTAGCTGCTCGCATTATATATTCATTAAATATGGGAACGAAACCACAATTAATTCATATTTTGTATCACCTTAGATTAATTATGAGAGCTTGCCTGAGGACAGAAGGTTATGAGTGTACTACTGTAGCTCTTTTAGCTCTTCTCTTAAAAAACATAAGTGTCACCAGCTATAGGTTAAACAAGGATTTGGTGCTTAACGCATCATGTTTCACCGCAAAATATTTATGTAAGTGAATTGCTCCCTTAGAATTGCTAAAACAGTGTAGGCAGGAAATTGGATTAAATGGGATTGTGAAGCATATAAATATACCAGAAATTCCTAAATATAGGACATGTCAGCATACTAATTTGAAGACTATTTGTATACAGATATTTTGTGCTCATTAGACCCGTCAAGTAATTTAGTCATCCTTGGTTTCAAGTAGTTATATGCCTCAGATATTTTTTCTGGACGGATGCATTTAAGTTAAGTATAGGTTTCAAAATACTTCCTATTTGTAATCCGTCCCATTTATACAATTGACTAGAAAAATATATTTGATTTGCATTATTGATGGCAGCAAGCTCATTACCTTTTGAGTTGTAGCCGAAAACTCCAGGAGGATCTCAATGTTTCCTGAAATAAACCGGTGATAAATAGGTATAACCATACACATGGGATGAATTTACTAGCATCAGATGATTGACAAGCTGGAGCTGGTCTATCAATTTAAGGAGGATGGTAACCAGGAGATAATGAATGTTTGGCCCTTTCTAACTTGATGGTTCTTCTAATTAACATCCAATTATGTTCATATGGTCAAATAATGATCACTAACTGTATGAAAGATCATTTACTGATGAATTAGAATGCTCCCACTGTGGGCCATGCTCAGAGACTAATATTGCTTTGTCATGCAGCTGATTAAAAACGTTGTTTCTTGTAAAGGTTGGCTTGTGGACAGATTCATTTGGCATTTATACAGAAGAGATAAGAAATTGATTAAATCCTGTGAAAATAATAGATATTTTCCTTTAGTGCTAGTTTATAGAGATAGTATGGGTGGAATGTATACAGTTTATCATGATCAGCTTATGGTTCAATTGAACTCGTGTCCTGACTCGCCATCTGTTTACTATAAATACATGTACATGTATATATGTGTATCCAGCTGTTTTTTTATGGACATATCTTTTCCACAAACTCTTTTTTTTCCCATGATTTTTTCAGGAAACATTTTTGTTGTCCACTATAGAGAAATTAATTGATTTGCTAGGCAAAGTGAGTGCGGATGTAAAAATATATATTTGGATGCAAGATAATTTTATATGTACTCACTAATATCCTATGCTTGCAATATATTTTTGGCTGCAGGTGTTCGTAAGAAACATACAGATCTTGATTTTTTGTTCATATCTGCACATAGAATATTCAATTTTAATAAAACAAAGAAGTGAAATGAGGTTAAATTGTTTTCTGTGGTTTTATTACCTAGTTGTAGTAAGAAGTATTAAAATGAAATATTTGTTTCATTTGTATTTCTACCACTGTCAGGAAACTCCTTTGATTGTTTTATTGCTAGATGTAATAATGCTTGAAAATATCCAATATACAGACTATTTCATTTTATGTCTGGTTATAAATTGAATTTGTACTGTGGTAGGAAGCTTAATCTGGCGACAGTATTTCAGCTATCTTTATATTACGTAAAGTGTAACCATTTTATTTATCTTCAAGGCAAGAATTCCTGTTCAAGGTCACAGGTTTATGTTTAGTGAATTTAAAGTAGTTAATGCTTTGATACTTTGAACTATTTGGAGAATCTGAGTGAGGTCGTTATATAATGATATGCTTAGAGGGTTTTAATCAAATTTGTTCAGCTGATCGCTAATTGATTATTTGGAATATCTATATTAACGATATAAAACAAGTTAGTGAAGTTTGTTAGAACTAAACAGTTGCAGAAGTATTGAAGTGCATGCTTTTCATATAGGTAATTGAAATATTTAAAATATGAATATACACAATTTAAATATCCCAAATATATCTTTCCCCCTTTTCCATCATGTATTATCTCTGCCCCAAAAACAGTTTAGCCAGGGGTTTGCAGAGAGTAGGATAAGAAAGTAAACAATCTGACAATCTGCACAAAACACCTGTGCACTGTTTTGAATACGACACTATGTATGTACCTCATTGTAGAAACTCGTCTACTCGTGTCTGAATGCTTTGGTTCGGTATGGGGGTCCTTGGGGGGTCGTTGACAATGACTCGAGACATCTATTTTCAGTTTTCAGTTGCAGTTTTCAGACGTTCTTTAGTATCACTTGAAGCTGTTTACAATGCCATTCATTAATTATTTCTGAACAACATCTCTGTCAACAGTCAAGGTTTAATACTTCTTTTCAACGTCAAGACCTTACAGAAGAGACGTGGTGCTGTCAGTGTGATGGGTAACGGACATCATTCTTCCATTGTACGAAATGACTATTCCGTTCAAGTGATGATAAACTCTGAGTATGGTTTGTTCTATTCAACATGTAGATCGATAAGTGAGCAATAACAATAGAAAGCACATATTCTTTCACTTTCAGACTTCATCCTCAGCAGCTGTCAAATCGCTGTCATCAGCTGTGATGGTAAACTTCCGGTGTAAACGATTTTTGTTCTTATCTACTATCACATTGAATACGGTTATTCAAATAAAACAAATGGTCGCCCTCGATACTTTTTAACTTTTTTTGTCGTTCTTAATTATTGTAAATAATTATTGATGACACTTTTTAAATCCAAGCCTGGTGACCTTAGGTTACCGTAAATAATTCAGAAATTTAGCCAACATGTGCAGCTTCCTGCGCAGTGGCGCTAAATTTGAGAAGGATGGACCCTCCTTAATGTCATATTTGACAAAGGGAGGGAAGTGGAGGAGGTGAAGGGATTAATATTAATATGTGAAGGATTACAATGGATATATGAGCAACTACTCGACATCTACAATATGATTTATACAAGGTCAAAACCAGTGATGAATGGCATATACTCGGCACATGTTGGAGCATGTATTTTATGTTACCCAACTAATGAAAAATTAATCTGCTGTTCTAAATATTATAGCTACACATTAATGGGATAAAGTTTGCTGCACACAACTGTGCGATCCCCTTATCAAGGTTAGTTCAGGTCGGAAGTGCATTGTGCTGTGTCAGCTTATCTGATGGAATTTGGCATGATGTCTGTAATAGCAATAGACCATTTCTCTTCATTGTAGCATTGATCTGCTGGTTGGTCGCACTTCTCATTAATTGCTGACGACTGGATGTCATTCTATTGATTTTTGGTGCAGAATATGAATAAATGTTTGGATTATTGTTCAAAATTATTGGTTTGGAAGTGTTCAAAGGAGTAGAGAAGGACGTTATAGACAAGAGAACAGAAAGCTTGGCCAATAGACATGTATTATCTTGGTTGAGTGCTGTGCTTGTTACACTGAAGAATTAGTTTTGTAGCAGGAATAGAATTCACCATGGCATGGTTTAATATTAAAGATTTATAAACATCCTATAATTGATGGGCAGGCACAGTTTGGTTCCTTCATGCTTTTAGAAGTCAAATCATTCAATAGAAAACCCTTGCAAGGCCTGTGGATTATTCTTGCTTGGAATGCGGAGTCTAAATTGATATCAATCATTTTGATTATTACAACAGAAGAATCCTCCAGTGTGTGAAATTAGTGGTAGACAAACTGCAGTCCCAAGCTTTGAAAAATGTTGTCATTTTTATGTGTATGAACATTTGAACTTAAAAACATGATGTCACAATGTAGAAAATGGACATGTACTACATTTTAAATTACCATGTAGATTCACCTTATGACTGGACACATGTAAACCCACTAGTGAAATGTAAAAGAGAATTACATTGACATGAAATCCCAATGGCTCCCAGGTCAAAGTTCAGTTCTCTTTGATCGCCTGACAATTATATTTCAATATCAAAATCTCTTGAAAAACCTGTTTTCACTCTGAGATCATATTTGATTAGTGTTTGTTTACGATACAATATGCTGAAGATTGGAGGTAACAGATATTTTTCAAAAATTTAATTTAGACAATTAAATGATAGACAAGAAAGAAAAGTTAAAATATGAAAAGTTCAAGAATCAAAAGTTCAATAAAAAAATGTAAAATATTTTGGAAAATAAATTAAGTTAAATATGGACCCAACAAGGTTTTTGGGGGGTATTGATGTTGTGATTTAATTACAATTTGTTTAAGCTAAAATTGTTTTCATTTGGTAATCCTGTAGCAAATCATGAAGAGGATGAATAAAGCAGACTGAACATGTCAGTTTGCATAATGAGAGCTAAAGCTGAGATACAACATTTCTTTATGTATTTTTGTTACTACACAAATAGGCGTCTCTGTTAAGCACAATTCCTACTGTTAACTAAGTTCTGGTAATATCGCTACATAATAGTTTTTCCACGTCTAGTATGTAAATGGGAGAGATGCCTTAGAAGCTATGGATAGTGTATTGCTTTGACCCAATCTCTGCATCAGAGGCGCATGTGGAACTATTACTCTGTCTTACACTAAAGGTAGCAGTGTTCAATGCCAGATGGGGTGAATTATATAGACTGGATCAGTTTACACACACATTCCACCCAGTTGTTCCAGAAGACCGCCATGGCAGAGAGCTATATAGTGCCAGAACTACAGGAGCTGTGCATCAAGGTGCTGTCTGAAAGAGAATCGGTCCTCTCCCCACCGCCTCTAGATAAAAATACATCACTGATGAGTAGTACATGGGGCTTTGCCACAGGTTTATGTAAAAACATACATAGCATGACTGAAACACAAATACATGTAAGACATGTATAATTTATGTGTATACTGGCGTTTAGTTAAAAGCTTTATTTCTTCTTGTGGAGGCTTAACTGATAGAACATTGATTTATCAACAGGATTGTCTGATCTGTTGGAGATTACGCGAATCCAGGTTATTTACCTAGAATATCTCATCATAAGATATTTCTCTGGTGAATTTTACATTGGTAGGTCACACAGACTCTTTTGGCAAGTGTTTCTAGTGTGAGAAGGAAAGGAGAGGGAAAACACGGAGCGGTAGAA
Source organism: Mizuhopecten yessoensis (assembly GCF_002113885.1). Lineage (NCBI taxonomy): Eukaryota > Metazoa > Mollusca > Bivalvia > Pectinida > Pectinidae > Mizuhopecten > Mizuhopecten yessoensis. Next base: position 333,256 of record NW_018407826.1, read on the forward strand.
GATTAAAAATACATTATTTGGTTTACCTGCCAAATCCCCCCTCCCCAATCCTCTTCCTCCATAACTACATAACAGTATGTATTAATATTGGAGTCTCCTTACTACAAAGAACTGTTCTAAAAGACATTAAAATGTACACATTTTGCCTTCAACAAACTGATATCTGTGGTCCTCCAAGGTTCATTATAACTGTTTTTTGATATACATAACAAGCAATTAGTATGAAACAGTTGCTTTCTTGTATGAGTATGATTTAATAATAATTTTTGAAGGTCAAGTTCATTGTTTGTTGACTAAAACTTAAAGTCATGTAACTGGTATATATATTGTGATAGGAAAAGTGTCTGGAAAATGTGTTTATATTGGAAAACAGTTAGAGTATTGATAGGAAATGTGCCAATGATCAGAAAACCACTGCACTGCAAAAGTGTTTTGTTACTGCACAGACGTATTTCTGAAGCCATCTAGGAACAGCTGTTTATTCTCCCAATTGATTTGCTCAGTAACAAACTCTCATTAAGATAGCACTTGATTCTTGATTGATTTTCATTTGATGGTCAGCTGTTCCATTCGATCCTACAGTCAGATCCCATGTGTCAGATCTAGTGCGATGGAAAGCATGGCAATTTTCATTATAACTGGAAATATCCAAATCCTCAATTTTGTTGATTTTGGTTGACATATTGCAGATTGTACCATTTTGATGTGGTTATGTCATAGCTGTTGTGTTGCTATACCTCATGTCAAATTAGTTTCAGCTGTTTGATTTGATGTGATAGAATTGATTATTTCCACACCACTGTTTTGTAAACCAGTCAAATTATTGATTCTGGCCTTTGTAATTCGAACAAGCTGTGAAGGTACTTCTGTATATGTATAGTGACTGAAGTGGTTCTCAGCGTGACACAAGTTCAGCTGCCCTCCCGATACTAATATCCTCCACCCAATATTTGTGGACTTAAACTCTTCATTGTGTAGTATAGTCTATCTGCAGATATGCTAGCTGAAATCAGCTTTAGTTAAAGAATTCCCAGCCAGAATAGTATTAGAAAAATACCACTGTTCATATTATCAAGAGAAAAAAATGACATTTTAAGAATGAAATAAAGGCTAAAATTGTTGAATTAACTTAACATTGGAATGATAGAAAACAACATTGACTCAACTAGAAAAAAGTCATTGCTACCCTTGCCAGCCTCTTGCTTGTATAAGTATGCTAATTATGAACAAAAAAGACTGAAGTAACCTAGCCTTTGTGTAAAGGTATGCTAACTATACATGGAGACACTGAAACAACATTGTCAGCCTAGCTATAACTAGCTAGCCTAGATGTGAAGGTATGGTAACTATAGGCTTCATACATTGAGACACTAGAACAGTATTGTCAGCCTAGTTTATATGTAAGGGTATGCTAATTATACATGGTGAGACTGAAGCAGCATTGTCAGCTTAACCTAGATGTAAAGGTATGCTATCTATACATGGAGAGACTGAATCAGCATTGTCAGCTTAAGCTAGATGTAAATGTATGCTAACTATACATGGAGTGACTGGAGCAGTATTTTCAGCCTATATCAAGCCTATATCCAGGTCATGTCCATTGTGTTTCTCTCACCAGCTTGATCAATGCTGTATTGATTAATCTCAAAATTCCTCATTCATATAAAACTAGTTATTTCTAAGCACTCTGTAAACATGTGGACACTGGAATAGGGCTGAACCAAGAATGGAACTTCCCACTCTTAATCAAATACAGTTGAGTACATAGGTAATTTTGTTGGAGATTATAACAAGGAAATTTGGTCGTGTAATTGGTTTTCTCTTCATACCCTTCACATCAAATGCAATAAGATTGTGTAGAGTTTGATAATGAAATATTGGTAGTTTGAACTCACTTGATTGATTTGTCTTGTTTTGTGTGTGTATTTATCAATGAGTGGTAGAAGATGTATCTGAAGCTTGATTTAGTCTGCCACAAGATCTATCCAGTTTTGGTATAAACCCATGCAGGAACACTCAATAATCTCTGTACTGCATAGCTTTATTCCCAGAAAGCAGTATTTTTATTATGTGTTATACATGTAATAAATTTACTTGGGAAGGTACATATTTCTGTGGGTTTGCTACAACCGATGTTTGCCTGAGTATATAAAAGAGGGAACAAATCAATAGTACAGTGTATGTATAGATTGATTCTCAGAAAATATTACCTAGAGACACAAACTGCTCCAGAGGAACAGCCCAGTACACATACATATGCAATCCATTACCAAGTCCAAACCGGCAAAAACAAAGAATAGAAATGAATTTAAGATTCAAGAAAAGATATGAATTGCTTTGAATTTACATATAATGTGTTTCTTTATCATAGCTGACACTTAAACAAATGTTCTTGTTTTGAGGAAGCTGTGTACTTATTGGTTTTATGTTGACACTGAATGTAAATTTAAAAGCATTCCCGAACTGAAATTGTGACAGAGCTTCCTAAAAGATTCACAGGGAAATTGATTTTTGAAAAAGAAATATGACAAACATTTTACATGGGAGGGGGTAAACTTTACTATAGTTTATATAGGGAAATCACATTTTGGACCAACATTTGCTTAATTGCCATCGGAAGTTATTCAATTTGGGTTAGCATTATCAGTATTGGATAGCAGTTTGATGGTATGCACATATCAGCCCTGACTGACCCCCAGGGGCTGATGGGTGGGGCAAAAAAGGGTTGAATTGACTGAAATTTCAAAATCTTCTTCTCAAGACCAGATATGGTAGAATCAAATACTCTTCATAGATGGAAGGGTACGTGTTTAGGTACTCTACCAAAATTGTCAATTTTATGACCCTAGGGTCTCACGTTTACCCCTGGGGAAGGAGGGGGGGGGGGAAATTTGTTATGGTTTATAATGGCAAATGATACTTTGAATTTAACATGTTGATAACTTGATTGGTATTATAACCCTAAGTTGACAGTTTGATACTTTGAAAATTTTTAGCCATCCCTACCCCCAAGGTCTGTAGGATGGGGCCTAATGGAGTCCCTATGCTAAAATAAAATTTCTTCATTTTCCTTGTTTAGAATCAGAGGTGCTAGTTTCAAATACTTTTCAGTTTAAAATCTGCATGCTAGATATTTAATAAGATGTTTTTATTGTTTTTTGTCACTTTGAATAATATTTCTGTTCATGTTAAAAACAAAAATCAACTCTCCGTATAAATTTATCAGGTGACCGTTAAGGCCCATGGGCCTCTTGTTATTATGTGTTATACATGTAATAAATTTACTTGGGAAGGTACATATTTCTGTGGGTTTGCTACAACCAATGTTTGCCTGAGTATATAAAAGAGGGAACAAATCAATAATACAGTGTATGTATAGATTGATTCTCAGAAAATATTACCTAGAGACACAAACTGCTCCAGAGGAACAGCCCAGTACACATACATATGCAATCCATAACCAAGTCCAAACCGGCAAAAACAAAGAATAGAAATGAATTTAAGATTCAAGGAAAGATATGAATTGCTTTGAATTTACATATAATGTGTTTCTTTATCATAGCTGACACTTAAACAAATGTTCTTGTTTTGAGGAAGCTGTGTACTTATTGGTTTTATGTTGACACTGAATGTAAATTTAAAAGCATTCCCGAACTGAAATTGTGACAGAGCTTCCTAAAAGATTCACAGGGAAATTGATTTTTGAAAAAAAAATATGACAGACATTTTACATAGATTTAAAGCTCGATACAATGCAAACATAAAATCGTTTTATGATATTTTAAGGTGATTAGAAGAAAAATTTTGACAAGTTTTCCAAAAATGTATAGAGGAAGTAATAGTTGAAAAAAGCATTATATTTTTTCACTAAATGCAGCAATCTATTATATTTTGAAGTACCTGGTAGTTTTTTTTATTCAAAATGTTTGTTTTTTTAAATTTTTATTTATTCTCTAAACATCTATTTTTTAAGTCGACAAAATGTTTTCTCCTACAAAAAGCAACCATTGCATGCGATCCCCTGTAAATTAATTCATATGTTATCTGTGGTTATCTGGCTGATATCCTGTGGCCGTGTGGGGGTGTTTAGGAGGATAACTGTGGTACATTGGAGGGATATTACCTTACACTGCACTAGATGACACATCTTTCATCTATATATATGTAGCACGTAACAAGAGAAATGTGTGATTATTAAACATGAAGCCGATCAGCTGTGAATGATGTACGTAGGCTGTCTGCATGAAACCTTGGCATGAGCCAGGAGCTCACCTTTATATACATCACAATAATTAACCAAGAAAACACCATCACCAGCAGCTACATATCACACTTGATTGGATAGCATTACAGTGTGTTGGTTTGTTTTGTTTCTGACCATATGGTAAGGACAAAACTATTTGTTTTTCATTATTCAAAGTTAGAAGTTATTTATGCTACTTATAAAAATTGCAGATACATTTAATAATAATTACAAAAGCAACTTGATTCCCAAACAATTTTTTGCAAGTATCATGAATGTTGTCCTAAATATGGACACGTATACAAAAGACTTATCAAGCTGATTCCTAGATACCTGTATTCTTTTTACATTGATTTGAAATCATTTGAAGTGTTTATTACTTATCGACCAGTACTAGAGGATGTGACTTTATATTTCCATTCCATCTCTCCCTCCGTGGGTCACAGACTCACTTTGTCTGCAGCTATACTCAAATGATCCTGTTACCTATAATTGCCAAATTTTACATGTGATTACCTCCTGCAATGGCACAGTTTAACATACTTATATCAGGTCACATGACCAACTATTTACAGAGTTATGGTCCTTTGTTTCCAGTACCATTGTCCTTGGTATATCTCTTATACTCTGTCACTTACTATTGCAAAATTTTGTATATAATTACCTTTAAGGCTGGCAGAGTGTTTGCATAATAAATTCAGAGTTATAACCCTTTGCTTACTGATGGTCATCATGGGCATATCTCATATTCTGTTAATCCCCTTTGTATAACAGACTGTGTTGAATACTGCAACCTGTTTTTTTTGTCCAACTATATACAGACATTATTCCCTTAATTCTTTTTTTCACACCAAAGTTTGTTTGGAGGTGGAGACTACAGATTGCTTGCAATTCTATCCCTTGTTTAGTTTAATTTATGAAATTATAGTGTAAATTATAGACAACTTGGATCCATTCTCAAAACACCAACAAGAAAGTATATGCATTGTATACATGTAAGCACATATGATTCCCAAGATAGCTTTGGAGTGTTATACACATCCGGTTTTTGTTGTTATGAGAAATACCAGATCTTCCCTTGTGTACTAGCTATTTCCATTATACATGTAGCTTGTATGATGTTTCTAGTGTGTTATAAACATCCTTATACATAGAATCCACTACAAAAACATGCATAGAAATGGAGCAATCTTGGCATTTACGACCTCTGTACCACTCAGATTTACATATCCAGTCAGTGGTAGTAGACCCTAGGACCAATGCTCACTGGTTTATATAAAAAGTGTGCGTTTAGGGAAAAAACTTTGAAGAATGAAATATTAACTTGTACATAAAGACTCAATGGTTTTCCTTGATGTTGAACAGCCTCTGATCATAAAGTGAAGGTAGATGTAGTCAGAGATTAACCCTTTCACCACTGTAGACCAAAATTGACTCATCCAGATCAATGCATGGAAGAGTTTACTTAAGTTACATAGGGGTGAAAGGGTTAAACACTCTTTGATAGACTTCCTCAGAACACTGAAAGTGGAGTATCTATGAGATCTGCCGCAGTAAATGGAAGAAGAAGAAGAACACTACTTTATTGAAAACGAGTTTGAACATTTCCTTTTACAAAAGACCATGTTTTACAGAAAATTACAATGAAATTCACTGCTATTACTTTGTACAAGATACATTTGTGTGTAGGACTATTTGAGCTAAATGCTGCTGAACCATTGGCCTGATATGAACTACTTCCATGCTTTCCTTTTCTTTTGTTACTTTCACTCACTTGGTATATCCATCAGCATTAGCGGTGGTCAACATACAGATAATGATCGGCCTTGTCCTGCTGTGTTCAGGACAGATGGATGGGAATCTGGATAAATTGTGATGGCTCACCCTGCTGAGCTGCTCCCAGTAGCTGACCTTGTTGTTTGCAGGTAGAGGAGAGAGTGTAGGCTCTGGATTTGATATCATGGATTGGGTTTATTTTTGGCACAGAATTGTTTTTTTAGGAAGGGATGATGTTGGTCTATATGATAGCCAGCCCAGTTTTACACATTAACATTACGTCAGAAGATCTAAATCAGAATGTTAATTTCAGATGATGTTGCCTTAATTCTTAATAATTAAAAGCACACCATGTAGATTGGTGTCAGAGGGGAAGCTTTATTGGGAGATTAGATTTACTGAAGATAAGATTAGAAAAAGTACAGTTCAGTGTTGAGAGGTGTCAATATGCCCCCATAAAATGCCTGCCATTAGACTGGCAGGTCTGATCTTCCCCATCAGGGGACAAATGGAACCAGTACCATTTATAAATACTTTGATTGAATTCCTCCAATTAGACTGGCAGGTCTGATCTTCCCCATCAGAGGACGAATGGAACCAGTACCATTCATAAATACTTTGATTGTACTTATCAATTGTGTTCCATTACTGATGAGATAGACCGTGACAGCTATATCTATAATTGTAAGTGTACCACTGTACCCATACTATCACTTGCTGTATTACTGATGAGATAGACCGTGACAGCTATATCTATAATTGTAAGTGTACCACTGTACCCATACTATCACTTGCTGTATTACTGATGAGATAGACCGTGACAGCTATATCTATCATCGTAAGTGCACCACTACCCATACTATCTCTTGCTGTATTACTGATGAGATAGCCCTTGACAGCTATATCTATCATTGGAAATGCACCACTGTACCCATACTATCTCTTGCTGTATTACTGATGAGATAGACCGTGACAGCTATATCTATCATCGTAAGTGCACCACTACCCATACTATCTCTTGCTGTATTACTGATGAGATAGACCGTGGCAGCTATATCTATCATTGTAAGTGCACCACTGTACCCATACTATCTCTTGCTGTATAACTGATGAGATAGACCTTGACAGCTATATCTATCATTGTAAGTTCACCACTGTACCCATACTATCTCTGGCTGTATTACTGATGAGATAGACCGTGGCAGCTATATCTATCATTTTAAGTGCACCACTGTACCCATACTATCACTTGCTGTATTCCTGATGAGATAGACCGTGACAGCTATATATATCATTGTAAGTGCACCACTGTACCCATACTATCACTTGCTGTATTCCTGATGAGATAGACCGTGACAGCTATATACCCATACTACCACTTGCTGTATTACTGATGAGATAGACCATGACAGCTATATACCAATACTATCACTTGCTGTATTACTGATGAGATAGACGGTGACAGCTATATCTATCATTGTAAGTGCACCACTGTACCCATGCTATCTCTTGCTGTATTACTGATGAGATAGACCGTGATAGCTATATACCCATACTATCACTTGCTGTATTACTGATGAGATAGACCATGACAGCTATATACCAATACTATCACTTGCTGTATTACTGATGAGATAGACGGTGACAGCTATATCTATCATTGTAAGTGCACCACGGTACCCATACTATCACTTGCTGTATTACTGATGAGATAGACCATGACAGCTATATACCAATACTATCACTTGCTGTATTACTATACTACAGCTATATAGTGTCATTAACATTACTAACATCACAAAAATGTGCATTCTGGGGACAATATGATTCCAGTAACAGAAGCCAAATTATTTGCCCACATTTTTACCAAATAATAGCAATAATAGCTTTCCTCTCAGTATCGTTAATCTTATTTTTCAAACAAATCTTTTCCACAAATTTAAAGTCATGTTTGCAATATTAGCATAGACTTTTGACACTTGATTTAATCGAGAGGGTGTATTGACATCTTCCTTGTTTTGCTGATCCACTAATATGAATTGACTAGTAATTCATTAACAGGTCTGTAGAGCTCTTACTTAATCTCAATAATGCACTGAAAGCAGCATGATGTGGTAGTGGTTTTGTGTGATGATAATGTTGTTATGGGATGCTTGGGGCCAATTCTAAGGTATTCTTGACCCTTACAGACACAGTATTGGGCATCAAAAGCCAGTGGTAATGTCTGATCAGGGCCCTCAAGCAGGCAATACAAATGAACAAGGACCTCACATTACATACAATAATGAGGTACTTAAGCTGATCAAGAGAAGCTAAAATTATGTAAATATGACGTCGGCCATAAAAAAAGTGTTTGGATTGTTCTGTGGAGTACACAAGGATTCAGTGCGTTAGTGATAAGTGTGACTGTGGAGGGGGTGTACCACATGGGAGAGGGGAAGGCTGACAGGTACTCTACTACAGCTGTGCTTAATTCAACATACAGAAATAGCATAGCAATGATTTCCCCTGGCACAACAACTTGTGGTGTACCTATATATGTAACCTGTGGTGGGTCTTAAAGCCTCTCTGTGCCTGTACAATACTGCCCTCCCCATGGACAGCTGATTGAAGACTGTTGATATATATAATCAAACTTGTCTTCAGAGACCTCTCATTGTTTCAGTATGTTCCAGGATTTTCCCTGGTGTATATGTACTATATCCAGTCAAGAGACTAGCCATCTTCTGCGTTTTGACCTTCTTGTGATCAATTCAACATGTCCCTTTTTTCCATGGTAATTTGTACCTGTCTCAACCAACCTTTGAGTGACAGAGCAAGAAACAAGAAAAATTTAGTGCTACAAAAATTCAAAATACGGTTGAAATTTTTCACTCACATCATATATAAATTTTACCAAGGACTTGTAAGGTCTCCCAGAACAATCAAAATAACCTGGATCCACAACGGAACCAGTTACTTTTTGCTGTGTTGTATTCTATATACTCCTACACTCTAAGATGAGATGTAATATATAGGACAGTTGCCATGGTTTGCTAGCACATCAGTATGTACGTACACTCTGTACATGTAAGTTCCCAACCTGATGTGCATACAGAGATAGAGTCACTATAGAAAAGCATCCAAATACCAAGAGGTGTTATGGTTGTGTACCCACACACACTGAGAACCTAACATGTGTGATGGTTGCTCAATAAATTTGGCATGTTCTTGCCTACACCACAATCAGAAAAATGCATGCCTGACCCTATACTGCTTTATGCCACATACACATACTCTTTGGATACTTTTTCAGACGTTTTGTACAGATACATTTTTTTTGTAATATTTCAATCTGTTGCATTGTACAATTTCCAGTTGCATAAATGACGACGCCTTGTTTCCCACAGGCTTATCATGTGTGAAGGATTATATTTAGTTCTAACACAGTGTCGGAAAAAGATTTATGACATTAATGCCTGCTTGATGTACCTATGTATTAAATCCTATTCAATGCTTCTAAGAGTATTGAAATTGCAGTAGGGGATCAATAATGGAACATAATATGCTACAGTGTCATCCTGAACTGTGTATAGAAGTTGGATTCAGCCTCTAACTAGATACATTTCTAAGCTTGATTCAATTTGTTTGCTTTATGCATCTCCTTGAAGATTGATGAGCAAACTCACTGTGGCATGAATGAACAATGGTTTTCGTGTAATTTCTCCAGGGTTGTTGATTTAAGCTGGACACTTGGGCTACTTTCACATCAGAATATTGTCTTAGTCTTCATTTTGTCAGTATTAATGCCCATGTAAGGCTTCAGTTTGTGGGGGAAAATCAATTGGCAACCGTACATGAGTCATTGTGTATACATGCAGTCAGGTATGGAGGCAATACACTACAAAGTTATTGTTTGACTATTAAATCTGCTTACAAGCATGAATAAAATTTTCACAGAAATGCCTCACAATCCAATTTTGTTCTGCAGTAGAAGTATTGATAAATCTGTCATTATAAGTATTTCTGATATTCTCTTGCTTTGACATTAGTTAAATGGGCTGGAATTTAGAAACAAATAAGAGTTTAGAGGTGACTTTCTCATGAGGAGGTATCAATTCAATTGTCTCTAGTTGTAATACAATAAACATTTTAGTAGTGTTAAATGAAAGTGACGTGATTGTATTCAGGGCATTCAATGTGGAAATGTAATTGAATTTTCAGAAGTCTGAGTTTGAGGCATTGGTGGGTTGCAATACAATGTTAATTGATTAGAATTTTTGTTATGGTGACAGTTAGATTGAAGAAAAATACTACCTTTTTAAGTTTTTTGTTCAAAACTCTTTTAGATTTAAAGATTTGCTATCATCAGCAATTTCCTGCATTCTTCCAGAACCAATGCACTCTCACCCACTGCCGCGAGATACTCTATATAAATTGTATTCATGATCATATATATCAGGAAAGCTCTTCTGAAGTATTGATTCTTTTCAAATTTGATAAAATATTATGCTCCTTCCAGAATGATAACTTGTAATTTGTTATTAATTTATGTATGCTTGAAATGTAGCAATGCCTTTTAGGGTACTGACCAGGATTAAGACACTTCAAATGCTCCAGTTTGCTCATTGGCCTACCAGAGTTGGTTAAAAAAAAAGCAAAGTGTGTGGGCTCAAGTGGAATTAAAAAACCCAAAATGTTATAATTTATGCAATTTATTTTGGAACAATCTAAAAAGAATGTCTGGCTTAGATTACTGTACAGAAATACAGGTTCCATTATTTCAGTTGACTTGTTTCTTCTTTATTTGATATTTTGGTTCAGTTGATATATGGCTTCATGCTTCAGTGCTTATATTCTACATCATTTGGGGCTGCTTTTCAATACAGTTTCCTACAAACCTGAATTACGTGCAGAACTATAAACTCACAGCTATATGACGGAGAAGTGCAATATTTCTGAGTTATACCAACACATTACTACACTGTAGGCTCCCAGAGCTTAACTTCAAATGCGATGCCTACCCAAAGCAAATCTAGTTCTGTCAATTTGCTTCATCTGGGAGCTAGTTTATCAACACCCAGAAGACAGAAATTTGATTTCCTTTTTTGCTGGAGTGGCTCTGAGTGTGTAAGCAAGAGCTTGCTTGCATGACCAAAATGAATTCTTGGAAAAGTCAATAGCTAGCTATTGTAACGCTTCCTGATTCCTAATCATTGTAATTATACAGAACTAGAACAGCAGGAAAAAAACTCACCAGATTACTAAACTATTGGCCTTTGTTAGTATAAGTATTTCATGAAATGACAGTTTGTTGCAAATATATATAAATTAATTTCAATTGTGTTGAATGAGATATGTAGGTGTTCCTGTCAAGACTTCTGGGTTAACACTCACCAGGCCATTAAGTATGTTACTAGTCTCACTTTCATGAGAAACAAATCAAATTACCACAGCACACTGATGGTCTTAACTTCAATCTGCCTTCAGTTTGAAAGACAAGTTAACTGTCCTAAGAAATGTGGGTTGGCATTGGCAGAACAGTCTGATGACAGGAAGTGGGAGATTCACCAACCACCAATTACTGGTATTGTGTGGGAACCTTCCAACAAGCCAATGGATTCCTGACATGGCAACCTAACATTCATGTGCCTTTGATACCAACAATTTCTTGGTTTCCGTTCTGTTTTATGTCATATCATTTAAAAGAAATAAAACAAGGGGCATAGAATCTAGGATATTTATAAAAGTCGCTAAACCTGTTAATGTGTTCTGAGTAATCAATGGAGAAGTCATGTTGTTAAAAAGGAACCGAGAAAATTACCGGGCGTTTTTTTATTGTTTCTTTAATCAGTACGTACATTGTACTGCTTCAGTGAAGTATTCACACTATTATATATCTCTCTTTAATGATGATGTCAGCATGTTATAAGAGTAGATCATCCAACGAAGCTATGTCAAATTTAGAAACTATTTCCTTTTCTTTTGTTGAATTAGTAAAAAGGAAACAATTATTGTTTTGTTCTCATTTTCTGTATAAAATGTTTTAGATAACTCATTAAAATATCTTTTAAAAAATATCCTGACAATTTTCATCAAAGAACATAACACAACAGTTAAGGAATCCATATGGCGTGTGAAGTTTCCTGGGCTCCAGTTTGTAGCTGTTGCGTCTGATTGCAAATTTATACAATTCTAGAGTAGATCTTGTACAAGCAAGTTTCAATTCAATTGGGAACTGGTATAGGACCTGTCAGTGCTGTGATTGATACGCCCTTCATTCAGTATTACCTTCCACAACCATTACCAAGGTCTACAGAGCCAGTTGAAATTGCTTTCTCCCCCTCAGCTACACTATATTGCTCTTACTTGTTAACCATTGATGAAATCTCAGCCAATCCGTTATCAACATGGTCCTGTAGGAGTGCGAAGGAAAACATACATAAAATAATTTATAAATGATCTAGAGTTTACCAATGGTCCATTATAATGATAAGTGGAGGAGAGAGTTGAGTCACTTGAGATACATTATTTTACAGGAAAATATTACAAAAGATATAACAGAGACTTATTTTAATACACTATTTATGAATGTGCTTGAACCTAATCAAGTTCTATATTTATGTACAACACAATTAAAACGCTATCCATAATCAACTACCAGGGTATACACAATTTTAGGAAACAAGATTAGATACAAGGAAAGATCTTTCCAAGGTTCTTCTTCCTTAATTTGAAAAATAGGATATTTTCTGATAAATGGGAATTGATGGTTTTCAAAATTTTGATATGTTCAGTTACCAATTATTTCCTCCACTTGTCCAATGAATTTCTGAAGTAATTTTCGTGAGTTTCGCGCTCAAATCGTTATATATGGCATGTATGCCAATTGCAATCAGCAATTCACAATTAGGCCTAGATGTAGTTTCACAGGGAATTCTCCGATGTATACAATTTGTATCACATTATATGCATGCTACATGTCTAATGTGTTGAGCATGGAATACACACATACCCATTTACTGGGGAACTTTCTTTATTGGTAATGCATGGTAATCAGTCATGAATTTCAATAAATCTCCTTTTGCTGAAGTGACTTAGAGTCAAAGCCATGATTCCGCTTACAGGTATATTGTACATGTACAGATGTTAGGATGCATATTACATCACCGTTCAATGTTTGAGCCTTTTTGTGTGTCGATTTTTAGGTATAAAATGAAAGTTGAAAGTTTCAACTTGAGCTTTTTTACATGTGTTATGAAAATATCCTGGTATTTCATAATTATTCAGAATTAAGTGTCATTTCCACACATTTATATGATTATCATCAGTAATGATGTTTTAGCAGCATTCCTTCCCTATATGTTAGATCCTGATTCTGTTCTATATCTAATAGATTAATGTTCTCTGTGTGGTTATACTGACAGTTACACACTTTGAACAAGAGGTTGCTGGTAAACAGTGCATCCTATGCACCACACTAACCACTGGTCGCAGAAGTACAAACCCTGGTCAATATTTCATCATGTACAGGCTCTTTTTAACATTATGACTTATCCATTCTTAATGTGAACCTATATATATTATTATGCAATTGATTTTGTTTGCCTCCAACAAATCCCGGAATCTAATAACAATTGGTTCATTGCCTCATCAGAGTTTATATGTCATCCAGTCAGACAGTGCTTAATTGACACAAATCATTTTGTATTTCAGCAAGCTTCATGTATTGTTTGTTGTTTTTCCCTTTTTTTTCTCCTTTTATCTTTACTTTTGTTTACTTTGAATTCGTTTCCCATGCTTAAATTTCTACAATGATTTCCTAACTTGATGTCATTTCAGACAATTCATTAACGTGAAGATTTACGATCATGAAGAATACGAGAAGAATGAAACTTTCTACATTGAACTTGAAACACCGATACTGTTAAAGAGAGGCTCAGGTAAATTAGTGTGTGCCCTTGTTGTACCCCCTGTCACACTTATATATAGAATCATGGCATCGTTAGCATTAGTACGTACTGTCCTGCATTAAAGTTCACCACAGAAAATTAATGCAAGATATCATTAAGTGCATAATGAATATTATATATACATTATATATTATTTTATATATACATATTGAATACCTATACAGAAACAGCAACACTTTTTATTGCACATAATTTAGCTTCGACACAAATTGCTAGCTTATCCCCCATTTTTGATTTTGTTTTCTATCTATGACTATAGTTGTTTATGCTGTGGTTTTTTTTTAAGTTTATTTAATTAGATAGCTTTGTTTTACAGGATTTTAGTGAGAGAATAGATTTACAGAATTATAGTGTGAGAACAGATCTCATTTTGTCATTTTTTAAAATGGTTTATGATATCAAAAGAAACCCACTGTTTTGCTGGTAAAATTTGCATCTGTATAATATATATGTTTTAGATTTTGTTTATCGTGATAAGACAACGCTCATCACAGAACTGCTATTTGTTGTGGCCAATACAACACTACTGCTGTCAATATATCTTGACACCATCGCTGTGTCACGGTTCTTGCAAAATTTTATTTATTTTTCACTTTTAAATGGCAAACAACTATTCAGAGTTATGTAGTTGTGAAGATCGTGTCACTTCTGTCACGAGGTGATAGAAAGAAGAAAAAACTAATGAATTGGCAAAAGTTTGTATAGACATTTTTGCATTTGCAAGTGTGCCTCAAAGACGTTTCTGATTAAAATACAGACAGACTACTTTATATTATACAGAAAAGACCATTTTTTTTTCTAAAATTGAAAAATTGACTAACTCTGAGTGACTAACTCAAGTTAGATAAACATGATGAAACAGCAGTCACTCATTGTAAAACCTTTATTTTACAGGGCTGTAGTAAACAGCCACCTAAGTCACTGATAGCATTTGAGCATTAAACAAAAATATTGGGATAATTTATGTTTACTATTTTTTCCGGGACCATAATCATTTTTTGTTGTGATCATAATGTTACAAGCAATGCAACTTGCAAAACTACAGGAGTATCGATTAAATGCTTTTTGATGGACTTTCTGTGAATGTAAAATATTCGATCCATTCCCTTTAAACTTATGTTAAATGAATGAAAACATCTTTGTTTTCCTGTATGACCCAATGTCTTTGAATATCATGAGAATGGATATTTTTTTTATAAACTAAACAGGTTTTTTTTGCATATATTCCACATGTACTCCCAATGAGGAGTGCTTTGCAGTATATGATGATCATGGTAGGAAATATGTAAAATATGAGCAATGAATGCATTATGTGATGGCCGATCACAAACAAACATCTTATTTTTGAGTTTACACCTGTGGTTTGGTACCTTAAGTTGAAGATAAAATCCTATCTGTACTGCCTAAGTAAATACTAATGAAAGTCTCTGTTTGTGTTCTTTATGTCAGGCTTCAGGAAACTTAGTATTGATGTTAAGGGTAGAATTTCAGACACTTCCAGAAAAAAAACACCTTTAGTTTTCTGTTTTGGCATAGCCTTTGTCATGCAGTCACAACATTTTGGGATATTCAAACTGGGTCACAGTTAGCTTGAGTACCATATTTTATCTAACAAATGCCCCATCCTTAAAGACGTGCCTATTCATCGTCTGGTTTGATTGTCCCATCCCTTCACCATAAATCAATGGCATATATACCTGGTACTAGACAAAAGTGTCTTTTATGCCAATTTTATGAAGAATTTTAGAGGTTCTATAATAGTTCAAATTTTTCAAAAATTGCTAAGTGCCCAAGGTTGAAAAGGTAAATATCAAATCTTAACCATCATTAACATATATATTAATGGGTTCTAGAACTGTTTTCATTAAATGATAAAAATAATAATATAAATTTTATCATACCATCATGAATGTAACACACATTTGTTACACTACACTTGTAGTTTTTGTGTTGCCTGCAAAGTGAATGTGATATATAGGGATCCCTGTGTCAGCAAAATCATTGGTGGGGTTGCCATCCTCTCAAGGTTCCTTGTGGTAACTCTTGCATTAAAAAAATAACCAATCTAATTTGATTTGAGCCAGATCTGAAATTCAATATGGTCACCTTTGACCATCTTACATTTTAGCACCTGTGGTGTTTGTGCAGTTACTCTTAAAGGAAGGCTTTAATTTTCAGGAAAATTCTTTCGAATACTGATACAGTTTCTATTCCCCACTCAAGCTAGGTTTTGGTATGGATCCAAAATTCAATATTGCTGCCAGTAACCATCTTGGATTGTTTACAGATATGATTCCATAATATTATGTTTTGGAAAAAATAATCAGATTTTAATGAAACTTGCCTATTGTACTTACTTCCCAAGTCTCCCACTTAAGTTGGATGCTTGGCCAAATTTTGTACATAAAAGTGTATCTAATGAAATCGCTGTGATCTGATTGGCTAATGGTTTCTTGACGATATATTTTGAAGGATTGAATACTTTCTCCAAAGTCGATTTGCAAACAATGAGGCTGCTATGATCTGCTAACAGTAAATATATTTCATTCCATTCCTTCAACATAGATAACACTGGAATTCTTGTTAAAACTCAGATGTTAAACTTTAAATGAGAAATATCAATTCTCAAACCAGGAATATATTTTTGTTGGGTGCTTTTCATGGTGCAGCCAAGATCACCCCATCTATTTGCTTAATTAACTTAACATTCTTGAGCTTTCACCAAGATAATTTGTTTACTCTGACACATGTTCAATAAATATTTAATCTCCGAGAGAGTTTAAATATTATTGGATAATTGGATGTCTTACATGACTTGTATAATCATTCAGGTCTTAATCTAAGGCCATGATAACATTTTAGTTATTTCAGTATTTTTTTGCATTTGCACATTAGAAATTTTCTTTGTACTGGTATCTTAAAATAAGCTGTCCCAAAAATTGTAAAAAAAAAAATGTTATATAGTTATATAGGTTGTTATGTTAAATGCAGAGGTGAGCAACCATCACATGAAAAAACGATCAGTCGTTTTCTTTGGTTTACTCTAATGCAGTTTCATTCCTGGAAGCTTGAGTAAAGTGATAAAGAATTCACCCAGATACGAAATATTGATTAAAATGGAGAAAAAATGGCTTAAAGCTTTAATCTATTGAGGTTTGCTTTCTGGTAAAAGATGATGTCCTGAGTGATAGAAATCCTCCAGAGAACACAAGGGAGTAGGTACCAAACTCACATCATACAATATATAGGCATTTTCTCTGATGTTGTTGGCAATATTATAGGATTGAAAGTTTAGCAGACAAGTTCATTTTAGTGTTATACTATCATTGAAAAGTGCTGAAATGGAAACAAAAGTAAAAAGGCTGATGGTATCCTGTGTGTTGCAGAAAGATGGAAACAAGATTTGGTACCTGTTTTATGGTTTGTAGAGTTGGATCACTGAAGTGCACCGAGAATATTATTGATTTTCCCCTGTTTTCTCATCTACATTTCCATTTTATATTCTCTGTGTAATTTGGAGTAAATCAATCATTCTTGGTGATTTTTATGTTGCTCAAATTACAGACAGAAACATTTTTATTACAATGGAAAGAATCCCATTGCTATTAAAAGAATTGTTTTTATAATAAAATTGCAGTGGTATTAATTGCTTACAAGTTGCAGTTGTTGCCAACCGACACCTGGTCGAGAGTTTTATCATTTTAACAAAGCCAATCCCCACTACATGAATAATAAATTGTTGTTCATTCATACCTCCCTGTACTATACAACATCTACTTTGCTGTGAACTTGTAAACCCTGAATTATTCATCATCGCACTAAACACACTGCCACACAACTCAGTGGTTAATGGCTGTCTAAACAGCTTTAATCAAAGATATGTACAGTACTTCTAAACAGCTTTAATCAAAGATATGTACAGTACTTCTAAACAGCTTTAATCAAAGATATGTACAGTACTTCTAAACAGCTTTAATCAAAGATATGTACAGTACTTCCAAACAGCTTTAATCAAAGATATGTACAGTACTTCCAAACAGCTACACTATTACACACTGCCGTGGAGTTCTCTTTGATTATTTGATTATTTGATTATGGAAATCACTGGTAGTTTTCGATACATGCAATATATCAAATGTACTGCAGCTAGACAGGCTGGTTTTAAAGCTATTTAAATATCTTTCTCCTACAATGGAAACAAAAAATCAGTAACGAATGCTGTTTTTCTTTTGTCATTCATCCCTTGTCCATCACATTATCAAGTTCCCGTTCAACTAATAAGAATAATGATGCTAAATAAAGTAAGGAAGACTTCTTCATTGTTGATGTCAAATGTTATATTAAATGTACAATCACTCTTAGTGCTAATGTCAATTGATTGTCCACAGTAATTGTCCTTTTCCTAAAGGTTTGCAATCCCCAAAAAATACACAGGTGGCTTGTGGAAAGGGTACCCTTTTTGGCTTTTAGCTTAATATCCCCCAATGGTGAACAGGAAGGTAAGGGTTTGTATTCCATCTGTCTGACTGCATCATTTTGTCCAGGGCATATCTAAAATACTGCATTATTTTTAAGTACCGCTTCGGATGGTGGATAGTCGAGTACTAAAATCAGGTCTTTTGCTGCTCTATTTGCAGAGTTATGGCCCTTTGTCTACTGTTTAAAACATAATAAGTAAAAAATATACACACAATCTTAAACAATACAAATTAAGTTAAACTGCTTGAACCAAGAGTCTTGCGATTATCAGAAGTTTTATTTCATAAGAGTAGTGATATCACACTATGATACCACTTTCGTTAGAAGACTTTTAAATGGGTTTCAATGTCTTGTGTTCACTTTAAATTCCATGGAAGTGAAACTGCTAGACTTACGTATTTTGACCTATTTTGAAAATAAATCATTGTGAAGTCAAAGGAAATCTTATTACAAAATATTTCAGCTGTTTGCACAAGTGTATCTTTAAAAAATTTGAAAGACAAAGTTTCAAAATATGATTCTGATTCATGAAATCCTGGTGGACCATTAAAATGTTCATCAAAAGCTGGAGCTGGGAATGTTGTTATCTTGCTGGAAGGAAAAGAAGATTTATTTGACTTTTCATCTGGCACGTAACCACGACTAATTGTTTTCACAGTCGGAAATCAACAACTAGTTAATTATAATGGAGAAATCTAGCTTGCATAGCAAAATCATATAGAGACTTCTTTTCTAAAGATTGGATCAAATTAAAATTGATTAACTATGAATTTCTATGACAACATAACTGCATGTATTTGCCAATTATGACATTTTCCTGCTATGCAATGAATTGCTTCATGTCAAAGTTTCAGATTACCTTAAAGTTTTCCATAAACCATTTGATTGCTTTTGGAAATGCAGTCATCACTGAAAGGCCTTTGGGAATCATTGAAAGGATATCAAAAATACAAATTTAATTCAAATTATCACTTCTGTGAGAAAGTTCGTAAAAGTCTGAAGTTTCATCCAATAAATTAGGTATATTCATTGTGTTGTATGATTTAAGAACAGAAAATTATTCATTTTTAGCAATCTTTTGGGGAATGGTTGAGTCATGAAAGTGTAAAGGTAAAATTACACAGCTTTGCAGTAGCTAAAAAAGAATGGATGTCTTTAAATGTCCTAAAACTGGAGGCTATTGTATTTTATTTACTAATCATGGAAGGAAAAAGGTTTTAAAATAACACCTTATGATGTTCAATGCAGTAATCAGTAGCCATGAACTTATACCATGTACAATCAGCATCTAGCTGTGCACAAGCAGAATTTCATATTGCTAAAAAGGTAAAAAAATCACGATACTCATAATAAAAACCTTTCTGAGGTGTAACGGTTTTGATGGAACGTCTAAACTGTACATTCAATTCTACAGTTCTTTATTATAATTTTACTGATTTTGGAAATATCTAGTTCTACAAATATCTAGGACTACTGGTATGCTTGTTACTCAAGTAATGGCCCCTAAATTTTGTATGTTCAGTTTGTGTACATACATGCACACACAGTTAATCTATATGTACTGTATAAATACAGGCAATTGTCTTTTTGCCAAAAGATTTGAAATATTGATAACTCGCTCAGCGGCAACTGCATGCACTAGCCAATAACATAATCTGTCTATCTCGTTAAAGATTTCTTTGTATGCTCATTCCAAAAAAAAATCAAAATTAAGAGGTGGGATGATTAAATGAGATGTTTGAGGCTAACGTTATTGGTACATTCTTTTTGTCAAGAGTGGGAAGGATGGGATGAGGTGTAATTTTTTTTTTTTTTTTTCCAATCTGAACACAGACTTCAAGTTAAAATTAACACTTCATTCTTAGCATGCAACTTAACTTTTTTTGCAGTTAACAAGATTATGAAATAGAATGGTACTAAGAAGAATCTCTGTATTAATGATGGTTTTTAAAATCTTCCTTTTTGTAGTGGAGGATCTAGGTCTTGCAGATAAGTATCAAATCCACGGTTTTGGATTTTGATTGATATTATATTGTCTTAATACTATCCCGTATGGGAGTTGATTGAATTGGTGCATTCACACATAATATATATCTACTCTCCCAGGCTGGTTGGTTGATTTATCCTGCAGCTCAGTTCTTAGACCTATATATTTTGTGTTTTGACAGTTCAAAATGGAGGTAAAACATTCTTCACTGCTTAGATGAGCTTCATTTTTTTTTTTTTTTTTTGCAAATGCCCATGCCAGCATGTTTTCCTATGATCTGAACCTCCAAAATAATTATCATTACCTTGTAATCATAATATTGTATTTCAGTTAATAATTTTGTCTCTTTTTTAAGATTGTTTTTAATTATTTCAGACTAATATTATTATTAATTCAAAAGTGTTTGTGGACCACAAAGATTTAGAATTCCTGATTTTGGCCGAGTAGTAGTGTTATCCAGTGAAATATTGTTGACCTCATGTTAACCACTTCTGACGGTCACAACACTTGTGTCTGGTCATCTCGTCTTGGTATAGTAGTATTATATGTCCTCTATTTGACATGTGATTGGTCAATTTACGTCAAAGTACTGCAACATATCTCTGACTGTATGTTAAATGGTAATCGTGATGTTTCTAACCATACATGTAAATTCAGCATTTTCGTATTTGACTTGCCATGTGACCTGTATCCCATCCCTATTTCAGACAAAGCATGAAGACTAAAACCTAGTAGATTATCTGGTTACATTCAAGATACATTGTACACCCTAGATCTGTCAATCAGGCTGTGTGAAACTCAAAGGTTTCACACACTACAATGTATTCCTTATAGCAACATTTTTGCTGCATAATACATGTGAGGCTATTGAAATCCTTTAGAAAATAGTTCATACATGTAACCAAAGTCTGATAACATTTTAGATATACATGAAATTGGTTTCCTTTTATCTTGTATCAATGTTGATGTCTTGTGCAGGAAGCTATGCAAGTCAATTAAACAAATTAGTGACAGCAGATTAGTGGATGTTGATACATTCTATTAATCATTATTAGTGAGATATTTGAGAACCTGCCAAAAGACAATTTGTTGAAATAGAGATAAACTTACAAGGTAAAGTCATGATGTTCATTTGTAAGATTATCCCATTATTCCAGGTATCTTGAATGGCTAGCATTGAGACCAATGTTCATGGCATGGTTATGTCTCCTTGAATCGGACAACATGAGCTTCCATATATATGAGAATACATTCCTGATAATGTCAGAAAATTTAGATAAGTTTCAATAAAAATAATTGTATAATTCCATCAGTCAAAAGATCTTTACAAACAATATGAAATATATTTATATAGAAAGGATTTTGAGTTTGATTTACAACTTATAAAATCATAGTTTTATTTGGGCCATTAATTCAAAGTAAAGAGAAAAAGTATTTTTTTCTGAGATGTTGAATTCTGTGAAACCAATGTATGTATTTGAAAAGAAGTGGGGTCGAGTTAGAGGTTATTGGAAGCTCAGGTTGTTAGATTGATAAGGCAGTAGCTGAAAACCTGTGTAGCATGGAACTTTCCCTTTAAACCATTTCATGATTGGATAAGGTGCTTTATGAAAATTATCTCTTATAAATATTTATACATGTATGCATTTAAAAAGATGTTTTGATTTTGAACAGGGGTAATTTGTATTCTTCATTTGAACAGGGGTAATTTGTATTTTTCATATTAAATACATTCAATCCATTGAAACTTGAGCTTGTGGTAAATAAAAATGTATTAAAATTAAATATCTATCACAGAACTTGTCTTCATTGAATAGAAATTATTTTATCTGTTTCATATATTTTCATTTCTGGGTCATTTTCATTTTCAGGTACATTTTCTTGATATTTAGTAATAGTAACCAATGGCTTTTTATTAGTAAAACATATTTTCTTAAAATGAAATGGAATATGAAAAATTATATTGACACAATGTAAATAAGGGTAAGAAGGCATTTAAAAATGCTATGACCACTTCTGGAGCTCTCATAAAAAACATAAGACTTCACACATAATGTATCTAGCCAATTGGTTATTATCCATGAGAAACAGTTTTGCGGGTTAATAAACAACTCTTTTACGCATTTATTACTGAATTTGTAGTTTTGAAGTAGAAGCTTTCCAAAGTTTGCTTCAAAAGTTTGGATTCAGTCTGATGTTAAAAAAGTTTCTGAAAATGCTATATATTTTACAAACAGATGATTTATTGGTTTTGAAGTCAACAAGAATGCTTATTTTTGTTGTAATTATTTTACTAGGTAAATGTGAAAATATGGATGTGGAGGATACAGATGTGGACGAAGAAGGAAAACCAAGGCTTGGTGAAACCACCAGGATCTGTGTCAACATCCGTGAGACGGTTGAGTTCAAGGTTAGTTCTTCAGAAATGTCAAGGTTACGCACTGTACAGAGTTCAAGATCATGCTAGTTCAAGGTCATCAATCTGAGTGAAACAAGATGGTAATGATTTCCTATCACCATTAACAGGTCTACATAGTCACAGATTTAGTGTAATTCTATGAGCCAATATTTACTTTGGTCTATAATGGAGTACATTCTAGTGTTTTGTTACATTTTTGATGAGTTGTGTTATATTGATGTGGGCTTAGACATACCAGTCCTAGTCATTAAAGAGCCATGTGTATTTATGTGTGTATATGTATGAATAACACTTCATTACATTTTTCCAATAGGTGACTATATAATCCAGATATTTGTTGAAGTATTATAAGAAATGTTGTAATGGCCTATAGTTTAAATATATCATGATAGGGATTTAATAGGAAGCATCCTTGTGGTTAACATCTTTGTATGATCATTATACACAAATATACTCTTTACAGTAAAGTAAGAAATCTCTTATTCTGTTGAATGGTATGTAATCAATTATACTGATCCAATGTTAGCCTCGAGTGTAGTGGATCAACATCATCTGTCAATAATCAACAGCTGTATCATTAGAATTCCTTGTTGGCATGGTGATCTTTCTTACCCAGTATAATAAAATATATCAAATAACATTCAAATATCATTACAATCCTCTTGAGAATAAAGTAATGTAATAGTAGGGAACAGATAAATTACTGGTAATACTTGAAAATCGTGATTGATAAATCAACTAGGCAATTCATGTTAGACAGAAGCCCCGTTAGATTGATTGGAAACAAAAGCAGTATGAAGCAAAGTAAACACCACTTAATACAATCTGTCTGTGGATTGCATTTCCAGTTGAACCTCTTGGGTATCTTGAATTCTTGCTTCAGCCCATCGTTACCACAAACTTTCATTATTCTGCCACCTGTTGACCTCCATTGTCAAACCTCTGGTGTCATTGTGGGTACAGGATTGGACAGTTTCATTATCTATTGTCTGGGTTCCAGATAATCATTCCTTACTACAAACTTTGTCAATAGTCTGTAGGAGCTTATTCAATAGCCAGTGCTAAAGGCTAGCATTATGTTTGCTGTATATATCAATTCCCATCAGAATTGTTGTAGCATTACCAGTAATACCAGTATTGTAAATGAAATCTTCATGCAACGTTGGCACCACATATGGTTCCAATTTTTTTTTTTAATAATCATTGTTTCTTCAATATAGTAATGTCTACTAGTGTCTGCTTACTGTACGGGATACAGGTTTAGGCTGCTTCCCACAGCATTTTACCGTCAGGGAAAAGTAATAACATTGCCAAATCTTTGAAACATTCCACTGCCCTCCTCCCTTTTACTTTTTTTTTTTTTACATATAAATAAGATAAAAAAAAGTCAATTTAATCTTCAGTTTTATATAGGATTTATGATTGTTTGACAATGTAGACCTTAGATCTGATTTGATGAAGTCATTGGACTGGCACCAACAATGTCAGTAAAGAGTTTGGCAATGCCAAGTTATGTATTGACAGTTAGGGATTGAGGTGACCCACATAAAGCTCATGTAATAAGCAAAGGTGGCTTTGGTTGATATAATTTTAACTTCAGCGGGATCATCATTTTATTTCTTGAGTTCAAAGTTGATATCATAAAGGTCTACAAGAATTATCAATGTTTGGTTAGATGTATGTAAATGGGATCACATTGGTCACAATGATGTCAGAGGTCATCCTAGAGATCAAAGGTCGTTAAGCTTAAGGACGATTTTGAAAGTCAATGAGGTCCTGACAGAACAAATTTAGTATGTATACTATTTTTGAAACCAAGTGACAAAACCTGATGTATATATATACTTTAAGATATCATCTGTTATGACCTAAATGTTTTTTGTGGTTCATTATCTGTGTATCTCAATAAAGGTTGTACAGCATGTAAATGTGTGTTCCCAGTGATGATTGCCAACACTGTCAGGGGTTTGATGCCACACGAACACCAATGCATTATATATATAGCCTTCAGCTCATCACAACTTATCACCTGTGCTTCAACACATTTTGCATCTTTTCATCTTCATAATGAAGAACACACCATTTTCTTGATGCTGATAGAGCACCAAAGTGGATCAGCCAATCTGCCAACATAAACCATATGATAGTTATTGGTGCCAGACAGCCACCCTATAAGGGTGACATTCTGGACTGTCTCCTGTGGAGCTTAGCATCCTCCTGGTATCATCTATATCAGTAATGTTGTCCTAGAGCCATGTGGAATTTGTTTCATTTGTTTGATTTTGATGAACACAGATTTCAGGAAAGCTATTTTTATGAGGGTAATATAGAAGACAGGGAGAGATGGTTAGCTGCATGCATGCAGGGACAACCTAATGGATGTGAAGTGGAAAATGCATCAGAACTTGAGTTGATATAATGTGTATAGGTAACAGATATTATATATCTGACATGATGGTGAACCATTATAGTATCTTGTTAAGTGTTTCTCTGTAGCTCTGTTCTGGCTTGTACTGTTATAGAGGGTTCTCACACATTTGGCATATCAGTGCTACAGGAATTTGTCATGCAAACTCTACACCAAACTGCACCAAGTTGATAAAAGTCTATAAAAGAACCAAAGTGGTCAAACATGTCATTGCTTTTTATATGAAAGGAACACTTTAGCAAACCCATTTACATGTGTATAAGAACTTTCTTGAAACCAAGATATTGAAGTTTAAACTTACAAAAATATTTTTCATTTTTTGTGTAATCTTGCAATTTTAAGCTAACAGGTTTTTGGATCATGAAACAGTCTTAGAAGTCCGTCCAAAGTTGAATTGTGTCCATTAAATAAGTATTTCTTCTGCAAATCATTTAACATTTTGTGAAAAAGTATATACACTGTATTGCAATACCTGATTGTGCATTTCCATATAGCACTAAAAAGCTAGGCAGCAATCAATATAGCTAGAGCCAGTCTACCATATATATACTGCAACAGGTTAGTCCTTATATATAGCTGGAGCATGTCTACACAGATAGAGGTGTTAGGCGGTGAACTCAGGTTTAATAACTTGTTTATCATGAAATATTCACCAGTATGGAAAGTGTAGGAGTAGATTGATGGCTCATTACACACTAATTGTTATTCATAAACCTTCTGAAGACAAACAACACTCCTTGTGGCAGAGAATATCTACCTTTAATTCTTCATTCCTGGAAGATTTTCACATCTTGATTGTAGATACAGTGTGTACTAGTGTAAGTGATGTCTCCTTCATTTTAGTTCAGTAAGTAGGAAGGAAATCTTTAAAATGAAAACCTGAAAATCTTAACCTGACACATTTACTGCTACAATCATGAATACTTCATTACATAGCCTATACATTCCTCCACCTTACATGATTCCAATTATACCTGCAGAAATGGTACAGTAAAGTTTCTTTAGATAGCTAGACTTGCATGACAGAGTAAAGAAGTTCACAAAGGGATGACGTTGTACACTATACAGTCTTTTTTTACTGAAAATGTTCTCTAAATTCCTGATATTTCTTCTAGGAAGCAAAGGTCATACCTATATAACAGGTCTTCAAATGAGCCTTTTGAATGTAACAGAAAAAACGTTTATCAAAGACCCCACCAAACAATCTGTCGTATGTATTAAGAGTAACCAGTGCTATTCAAATGACTCCTGGATGCGTTTGATGGTATTAAAATTTGACATTTACTGTACATGCATACACTCATATGTTAATTCAGTTCACCAGGTTTTAAAGCAAAGACACATCTTACTTCAGGGATTGACATGAGATATATGTCTTCTGTCTCCTATTCTCTTGACATACATAATTTTATTTCTTCGTCAATAAAATGTGTTAAAACGAGAAGTACGGTATTGATCAGGGTCAAGTCTAGATTTAACATAAGTCAACAGTGATTGATTGAATCTTCAACAAACTTACAGTCATGGCACAACTTTGGAAACTGCTGTAGATTATTTCCCCAAGACCACACACTTACTCGGCTAAGGGGTTAGATTAGTAATGCAAGATATATAGAAACTAGGACTGTGTTATTGTGCAGTAGGATATCATGTTTGAAAGAATAACAAATATCAAAAGTCCATTTAAATATTTTTTGTTACCAATTTCATAACTTGTTGCCAGGTACTCTTGTAATGTTGGAAACTGCTAACATTGCTCAAACAGTGGTGATAGTTGTGGTGATGTGATTCCGACAGTGGTGATAGTTGTGGTGATGTAATTCCGACAGTGGTGATAGTTGATGATGTTACTGTGACATTGGTGATAGGTTGTGATATTATCTTGACAACGGTAATATGTGAGATGGTTTGGAACATTGTAACTTAAGGGCCAAGGTTTTGATTTTTGGAATGTGATGACCATTTAGAACTAGAAACATTGAAGGTGTTACAGTTCTTTTTTATAAAATCTTGTCAAGATTTTGACCTTTGATGTTTGTGATATTTTTTGAACACAAGAAGATGATGGTGTATCTACTTTCCATTGCCAACATTTGGTCATCAGCTGATGGATGTTATAATTTGGAACATAACAACTACAGATTGTTACTGTTCTGTGGCCATACCTTTGCTATTGAAAAGGAAGGAATAGTTTGAAACTTCCTATGATATTCAATTTATTGATACTTATGTCTGTGGGACCTTTGAAAAAGAAATGGCAAAGAAATCAAAATGTCAGGCTGAAGTGGACAGTATGGGTCTGCACAGAGAACACCACCTGGTGCCAGTGGTGGGACATCAATATATAATAATTGTGTTAGATCCAAAGCACCTCACTAAATGTCGGAAACTATTTGCAGTTAATTCTGTTTCAAACATCAACACTAACACTTGCAGAAGGGATGCTGCTAAAGCCTACGTGCCTCTTAGACATTAATGTATTTCTGGTACATCTGTGTTGTATTGAATTAAGAAACTAGGATACTTGCTAATAATAAGGTTTTGGTGTAATGTATCAAGACTTTCTTGAAGAAAAAAAATTCTGAATGATGCATCTACATTAATTGTATTCCTCTATCTGAATCGATTCAAAATATTATTTTACCAAATCTTCTATGGGATTCTCCAATCCTTTTATATTTGGTTCAATATTCTAAACGGATATGGATATGGATTGCTTTACTTTTGTTCCTCAAAGATAGTGTACTATTTTGGAATCCATTACATCAAAGACTGATGATGAGAGTGAAGTTATATGGATTCACAATAGGAGGTTGATATCCCCCATTGAGTAAAATGGATTGAGTTTGTTTGAAGAGCTTGAACTACAGTAAATAGTTCCTAGCTTCTAGCATACATTTTGTTTACCATGTAATGATTGCAGACACTTATTTAGACAGGTATGATGTGTGTACTTTTTCCTGAAATTCATGAGTAATTGATTTGTTTGTCCAAATTCTTCAAATATAGAATCTGTGTAGAATTTCCACTGTAAACAGTAATCTTTAATGGCTATGGCACATTTTTCTGAAATAATTTAGGAAAATGTGTACTTAGGGGTGGGAGTTAAACTGATTGTGGCCATCTGAGGACCTTCTTCCAAAATCAAATATTCACCAGGAACATTTGTGTTTAAGTGTGACAGTGGTTAAATGTACGGGTTCATGTGTGCTTCATACAATACAATGCTTTGGAGATGATTGGGTCGAATGTTAAAGCAAGGGTTGTCACGGGTACATAATTTCAAATGTAGCTATCAAAGCCAGACCCATGCATGGGTACTTGTTGTAAATCATGTTGCCATGCAGTATCACAAACTATCACCTCTATCAATAAATAATGTTTGAAATGCTCAGAACAACTGTCCATGTTTCTTTGTTTTAGCAGAGAGCAATGCATAAAATTAGAAAGACGATTTGTGTTGAATCTATATAAAACAACATTGTATTATCCTGTAAGAAATCTTCTTGGTGGCACAGAGTTCATATCGAAGTACTAAGTGATACATTATGAATCAGGTTCCATGAAATGAAAACATATCTATATTTCAGTATTTACATATCTGTTGTATCAATTCTAATTAAACCTCCCAATCCAAATGTTGTTGTGGAAATGTACCACAGTGACATATTCCATGTGAATGTTTTCTAATTGGAAACTGTTCAGGACTTCTCGGCCTTACTCACTATACATATATATGATCAGGGGCCAACCTTGTTAAGACATATTCCCTGTGAATGTTTTCTAATTGGACACTGTTCGGGACTTCTCGTCCTTACTCACTATACATATATATGATCAGGGGCCAACCTTGTTAAGACATATTCCCTGTGAATGTTTTCTAATTGGACACTGTTCGGGACTTCTCGTCCTTACTCAGTATACATATATGATCAGGGGCCAACCTTGTTAAGACATAACATTTATGTACATGTATTGACTAAAATTCCTGAATGATTTCCAATTGATGTTTGTCACTTGACAGAAATGTTTAACAAAAAAACACCCCACTGTTCTCAAAATAATATCTGTTCGAATATAAGTGAAACTGTTTGTTTAAAATACGATGTATATCATGATCCAAGACAAACCTGACCCAGAAAGATAAAGTAGAATTTTCTTTATTGTTTTAAATGAAAATATATGATGCTTAAAGAGCAAAATGTTTTCCTTCGTTTATCAATAGAGACAGATGTCCTATAGGTTTGGTGAATCTTTTATTTCTATTCCTCGAATCCATCTGTACTTGACAACAGTTATAACGTTAATTTTAATTTCCCCAGAATGTGGTTGACAAGCTGTTGAAGAAGGCCAATGTTTCCCTGGTAGTGGGAACCTCCTCCTGGAGGGAGCAGTTCGTGGAGGCTATCACAGTTAGCGCTGGTTAGTGTACTTCTAGCATTTTCACTCTTGATTTTGAAAAGAATTAATGCTGAAAATTAAAAGGTCGTAAGGGTTATGTGGTATGCATATTGTGTACAGCTGACCTTAATATCCAAACTTACAACGGTACTGTACCAAGAAAAATGAAAAAATTAGGTCATGATAGCTGCTTAAAAGAAAGATGTAAATCCACACCTGTTTCATTTTGTGTTTTAGCTTTCAGCAAATACTTTTGGTTTTCGGTCCCGTCAATAACCATATAAATGCATGTTAAATATCACATGTCTGGTATATATTTACTTCTGAACTAAAAGACTGACTATTATAACTGTTATATATATATATTCTGTATGCAATGTAAAGTGCCTTTGGAGTAATTATTATAAATATGATAAGAGTACTATATAAATGTTATATATTTACAGGTGAGGATGATGATGAGGAGGCAGAGGAGAAACTTCCATCCTGTATGGATTATGTTATGCACTTCCTCACCCTGTTCTGGAAACTTCTCTTCGCTTTTGTACCTCCTACGGGTGAGGCTGCCAGTACTACAAAAAGTCTTTCACAATACAAAATTGATGCATTATTTCTTATCTGTATTTATCTTTATATTAGCTCACCTGGTCCGAAGGACCAAGGTGAGCTTATGCCATACCGTAGCGTCCGTCATCCGTCCGTCGGTCCGTCTGTACGTCAACAATTTCTTCAAACGATAACTTCTTCTTAACCACTGATCGGAATTTGACTAAATTTGAGTGGAAGCATCCCCAGGTGGTGGCCATTCAAAATTGTACAAATGGTGGGGCTGATTTGGGGCCAAAAGGGGGTAATTTGGCTATATTGCTATAGACGACTTCTTCTGTAGAACTTTGTGATAGATATTTATCATATTTAACTGGAAGCATCACTAGGTAATTGGGATTCAAAATTGTACAAATAGTGGGGCTGAGGGGCAGGGCCGAAAAGTGTTATCTGGG
This sequence comes from Mizuhopecten yessoensis, assembly GCF_002113885.1. NCBI lineage: Eukaryota > Metazoa > Mollusca > Bivalvia > Pectinida > Pectinidae > Mizuhopecten > Mizuhopecten yessoensis. Next base: position 363,942 of record NW_018407826.1, read on the forward strand.
TATATTGCTGACTTCTTCTCTGGAACTAAGAGATGGATATGAACCATATTTGACTGGAAGCATCCCTAGGTAGTGGGGATTCAAAATTGTACAAATGGTTGGATTGACCCCCAGGGGGCTGACGGGTGGGGCCAAAAAGGGTTATTTTGCTACATTGCTTTAAGCGACTTCTTCTCTGGATCCAGAACCAAAAGATGGATATCAACCATATTTGACTGGTAGCATCCCTAGGTAGTGGGGCAAATTGGCTTTATTGCTATAAACGACTTCTGTAGAACTATGCACTGGATTTAAATAATATTTGGTCGGAAACATTCATGGGAGGTGGGGATTCAAAATTGTACAAATAGTAAGGCTGACCCCTCAGGCTAAGGGGTGGGGCCAAAATTAGTTTATTACTTGGAAATGGTTGAGATTCCTACCCTATAACCATATGAAATTGCTGAGTATAAAGAGAAAATGCACATATTCTTCCAGGATGGCTCAGGGATCTGGCTCCACCCTTGGAGACTTAACCCCTTGGTCATAACTTCGAAAAGGTTGAGATCCCCACCCCAAAACTATATTGACAATTGTTGGGCATAAAGAGACAAATGCTGTCATGATATTAAAATGACCCCAGGATCTGCCCCACCCTTGCAAACTTAACCCTTTGGTCATAACTTTGAAACGTTGAGATCCCCACCCCCAAAACTATATATACAAATGCTGGGCATAAAGAGACAAATGTAGTCATGATATTAGAATTGACCCTGGGGTTTGGCCACAACCCTTGGGACCTAGTTTCTTAGTCACAGCTTGGAAACAGTTGAGATCCCCACCCCATAATTATATAACCATACATAAACTTGCTGGGCATGAACAATCTAATACAGATATGCTGCAAGGTTTGGCCTTAGGGTCTGTCCCATTCCCTTCGATCTTATTAGTAGAATATTTTGCCATGATTGCTTAGATAACCAGGTGAGCAATAAAGGCCCTCAGGGCCTCTTGTTTTGTCATGTTTTGTTTCCATCATGTCCATCAAGTATTTAGTTTCATATAAATTCAATCTAAGGCTAGATTTGACAAACAATATACAAACAACAATATAGTTGATTTTTACTGTATTGATATAAATATTGTATAAAGATTATACCAGACAAGCTTTATATAAATGTTAAGGTGGTTCATGTTGATCATTGCAGTGTCTTTATAATCTTGATTTAAATGGCTCGTTCATTGAATACAAGCTTGAGTCAGTGACTAAAAATTTCAAGTAGGTACTAAAAACTACTTGTTCCAATACCTATGGCTCCAGATCTTCATGTTTCTCTATAATACAAACACAGATCTTCATGTTTCTCTCTAATACAAACACAGATCTTCATGTTTCTCTATAATACAAACACAGATCTTCCTGTTTCTCTATAATACAAACACAGATCTGAATTGCAATGTGCCATTATATTGGTTTATTGTTACACCACTAATAGTTGATTAAAATAATTAATTCATAATGTATTTTTTGTGAATTGCTTGCAGACTACTTCGGCGGATGGGCTTGTTTCACAGTCTCCATTATAATGATTGGTGTACTGACTGGATTGATTGGTGATCTGGCTTCAGGTTTTGGTTGTACAATTGGACTAAAGGATGCCGTCACTGCCATCTCCTTCGTTGCCCTTGGAACCAGTATTCCAGGTATAGTATCAATAACTAAGATTGGAAGATACCAGCCTTTCACCTTACTTTTAACATCACATTAACATATTACAGAGATATACTGGCCTTTCACCTTACTTTAACATCACATTACAATATTACAGAGATATACCGGCCTTTCACCTTCCTTTAACATCCCATTACAATATTACAGAGATATACCGGCCTTTAAACCTTACTTTAACATCACATTACAATATTACTGATATATACCGGCCTTTCACCTTACTTTAACATCACAATACAATATTACTGAGATATACCGGCCTTTCACCTTACTTTTACATCACATTACAATATTACAGAGATATACCGGCCTTTCACCTTACTTTAACATCACATTAGAATATTACTGAGATATACCGGCTTTTCACCTTACTTTAACATCACATTACAATAGTACAGAGATATAACGGCCTTTCACCTTACTTTAACATCACATTAGAATATTACTGAGATATACCGGCTTTTCACCTTACTTTAACATCACATTACAATATGACTGAGATATACCGGCCTTTCACCTTACTTTTACATCACATTACAATATTACAGAGATATACCGGCCTTTCATCTTACTTAAACATCACATTACAATATTACAGAGATATACTGACCTTTCACCTTACTTTAACATCACATTACAATATGACTGAGATATACCGGCCTTTCACCTTACTTTTACATCACATTACAATATTACAGAGATATACCGGCCTTTCACCTTCCTTTAACATCCCATTACAATATTACAGAGATATACCGGCCTTTCACCTTACTTTAACATTACATTACAATATTACTGAGATATACCGGCCTTTCACCTTACTTTAACATTACATTACAATATTACTGAGATATACCGGCCTTTCTCCTTACTTTAACATCACATTACAATATTACAGAAATATACCGGCCTTTCATCTTACTTTAACATCACATTACAATATTACAGAGATATAACGGCCTGTCACCTTACTTTAACATCACATTACAATATTACTGAGATATACCGGCTTTTCACCTTAATTTAACATCACATTACAATATTACAGAGATATCCCGGCCTTTCATCTTACTTTAACATCACATTACAATATTACAGAGATATCCCGGCCTTTCATCTTACTTTAACATCACATTGCAATATTACAGAGATATACCGGCCTTTCATCTTACTTAAACATCACATTACAATATTACAGAGATATACCGGCCTTTAAACCTTACTTTAACATCACATTACAATATTACTGAGATATACCGGCTTTTCACCTTAATTTAACATCACATTACAATATTACAGAGATATACCGGCCTTTTACCTTACTTTAACATCACATTACAATATTACAGAGATATACCGGCCTTTTACCTTACTTTAACATCACATTAGAATATTACTGAGATATGCCGGCCTTTCACCTTGCTTTATCATCACATTACAATATTACAGAGATATACTGGCCTTTCACCTTACTTTAGTATCACCTTAAAATATTTCAGAGATATACCGGCCTCTCACCTTACTTTAACCCTTTCAACCCTATATAACTTCAGTAGACTCTATCAGGCATTGATCACGATAAATTTATTATGGTCTATAGTGGCGAAAGGGTTTACATCACATTACAATATTACAGAGATATACTGGCCTTTCAACTTATTTTAATATCAAATTAAAATATATCAGGAATATAACAGCCTATCACCTTACTTTAATTTCACATCAAAATATTTCAGGAATATACTGGCCTCTCGTCGTACTTTAATATCACATCAAAATATTTCAGGGATATATCAGCCTCTCACCTTACTTTTAACATCACATTAAAATATTTCAGGAATATACCGACCTCTCACCTTACTTTTACCCTTTCACCCCTATATAACTTCAGTAGACTCTATCAGGCATTAATCAAGATGAATCTATTATGGTCTATAGTGGCGAAAGGGTTAACATCACATTACAATATCACAGAGATATACTGGCCTTTCAACTTATTTTAATATCACATTAAAATATTTCGGGAATATAACACCTATCACCTTCCTCTAACATCACATGATAATGTTACTTCATTCACTTCAGTAAGCCCCTCTTTGACAGTAGGTATTGTGGTATGGTATTTTCTTAATTAAGTTAAGTCATGGTCAAAGTTTTGCTTTGTTACTAATGTTATCTGTCTAAAGTGTCAGTAAATGTTTGTGAACAATTTGCAAATGGAACAAAGGGAGTTAACTCTTATTTCATTTAAAGCAACCTTTTCACATAAACTACTTCCAATTTTGCTGAAATAAACGATATCAATAGAATACCACTCATAACTGAAAAATCCTGTTGAATTTCTTGCAAATTATCCATGTCATACTATGCAAATGAAGAAAGTGACGTAATAGCCATGAGAGGCTACAAATGAGAACTCTGTCTAAACCAGATGTACATATACATCTCTAAAGACACGGACATGGTTGAGTTTGTACAATATGAAACATATCAATGTTGACCTATTCACAAGCTCAACAAGAGACTTTTCCCTATGTCCAAATTTGTACTAACTGCCATTAGTGTGTATATCTTGATGTGTGCATAATCCTTGGGCCTAGGGAATTCAGAGGTGTATAAATAAAGGTTGGTGCCTTCTTAGGGGCAGATGGGCAGACCCAAAAATAGAAAAAACATTAGAAACCTGTAAAGGGACTGAACCTAATTTGACATGGAACATCTATGTTTATCATTCCTTTAACTAAGTGGTTAGTGAAGACATACTGGAATAAGGTTGTCTGTTCATCCATCTGTCAGTCTGCCCTGTCTATCGGAAGATCCAGATGTCTTCCCTTACAATTTAATTCAAATTTCTTGAATCTTGACTTATGTACTTGCCACACTTTGACATTGTAAAACCTGCAATGGCTTGATTTGACTATGTTTATGGGAGCTATGCCCCTTTTTAAAAATCATAAGTCAAATTTTGTCCAGATAACTTAACATACAGTTTTTGTCCAGATATCATAACTCCTTATTTGATGTCTAAACTCTAAAGTTGCACAACTGTGTTTGTATTTTCTTATCAAGCATGGTTCATGCATATGTTCTATTGCCACCATGGGATTACAACTTACTGTAATTGTCCTTCTCTGTCTTCATATAACACGTTGATTTGTAAGCTTGATTTGTTTTACTTCAGATACCTTTGCAAGTAAGGTAGCAGCTATTAACGATGAGTATGCCGACTCGTCCATTGGTAACGTGACAGGAAGTAACGCCGTCAATGTGTTTCTCGGCATTGGTTTAGCCTGGTCCATGGCTGCCATCTACCACACATCAAATGGCAACACCTTTAACGTGGTGCCAGGAACTCTGGCTATGTCAGTAACAGTCTTCTGTGTTGAGGCTGTAATGACTGTTGTCATCATATTGATCCGTCGTAAGTTCGGAGGAGAACTTGGAGGACCTGTCCGTAATAAATACTTAACCTCCCTATTCCTGGTTGGATTGTGGCTAATCTACATTGTTATTTCTTCCTTGGTCAGTTATTGTTATATTCCTGGATTTTAAATACACATTTCTAAACATGACAATACACACCAACCAGCTAAATGTCTGTAAGCTTGTGTAGGTACCGGAGCAGTTCACAGGACCATGTGTGGGAATGGTCTATGACTGGTGCCCTTGATGCATCAGAGATGTGCAGATTTTCAGCCCAGTTTGCTGAATCAGAATAGCCTCAAGCCAAGGATGGAGGGGAGGGTCATTGATGAAGTGTGCTTTAAGGAATCTCACAGCTAGATGAGAACATAGAGATGTGCTGTAGCAGACATTCTAACATCATGTAATGAAATCACAAGGCAGTCATATGTTCTGTCCTTACGTGGTGAGTGTTGTGATGTATTGGAGTCTCGGATACATCATCTGTATTGAATGAATGGTTTAGAACAAGTGTGTCTACATGTTGAAGGGATTACAAGAATTGTATGTAGCAGTATTAACTCATTTCAATTATCATACATTCAACTGGTGTTAGATTTTTAAGAATAAATGCAAGTTTTGTCTACTTTGATAATTGAAAAGAGCATTTGCTAGTAGATTAACTCAGATAGAAAATAACAGCTGTGGCATGTCAGAACTATGGTCACAGATGATGAATTGCTACCCAAGAGATCTTTACTACATCCAGCAATAAAGAAAGTTTGTTTAGATTATTTATATTATTTAGTTTGCTGTTTAGAAGTAATGAACTAGAGAGAAAAAATCAGGGGTTTTTAGATTGAATTTTTCAAGAGTTTCTTTTGAAATTTCCTAATTATGTGTATGTTTAATTTATAATGAACAAAGAGTGGTTTGTCTCAACAGGTACAGAAACATTGCTTTGTCTCTGGTGTTGTAAATTATTATTGAATTTGCTCAGAATCCTGATTAAATAATATTTCCATCCAGTGTTTGTCGAGAGGTGAATGAAAGTTTTTTTTTTCTTTTTTTTTTTCAAGTATTTTATATATAAACTGAAGCAAAGCTTCAAATGGCCAGAATATCATTAAAAACAATTTACAGTGGTAATTAATGTAAATTATTTATTACAGTCATTCAAAGGATTTATCAGAACAAATGAAAGAAATTTGTGAAATGAAAAGCATTTTTTTGTTTAGATGTCAACATCATTTAACGGAAAAGATGATTATATTTACAATTCTTGGTATTTTAAATATTAAACTATCATCAGTGTGACACACTTACCTGTCAACATGAGTCCACGGAAATAATGTCTGTGAGGCACACTATACATTCTAATCAACAAACAGAGCAGTTGTCAGTGGTGTAACGACAACGACAGCTGTTAGAGAAGACAACAGAAATGTATACAATTGGGAGGCTAATTTTATTTATTATATTATCATCGGGAACTTAAAAACAAAAAATGATTATATACCTAGAATATACAATGTATTTATTTCAAATACATTTCAAAGGAGTAACAAATCAAATGTTCATTATTATTTCAATGTTAATATAATCAAAGGTGTATTTAGCCCTCATTTCAATGAATCAGTCTTCAGCAGTTATGTTCATATTGTTTTGACAAAGCATTTAGGTCATCATTGATCCCGGGAACTTTATTTTATAGCATTTTATGTTTTACCATTATATTGCATTACTAGATTTTCAGTGTGTTTTTTTTATTGGGGTGATAATAAAGGTCAACAATATTTTAAATTGTTGATTCTAACGAGGAAACAAACAAAGTCAGCAAGTTTTTTTTGTCTCAGGAGCCAGTACGAATCTAGTGTTGATGTATATAAACTGTTTTGTATATAGTTTGATCTCCCTGTTCCATTTTGCACTGGTGTGGCCAGTTTTGTTAAACTGACACCACTCTCGGTGATTTGTGATAACTCATTGCTCCAAAACCCTGTCATAGCTTATAGTGTACAAGGAATGTTTTTAGAGTTGATGATAAAATGATTTATTTGTAGTAAAAAGGGGAAAACTCAAGAAAAATATCAGATATTGTCCATGTATACAAACAATGTCCATGATTTTTGCAAAACAAATTGTTAGTTGCACTAGAATCTACTGTTCAGTGTTTCACAACAATCTAGAGTGTATTTTAACATGTTTCCTTTTTTTTATATTCTGGTGAAGAAAAGTGTTATTGTTCACGACATGAAAATTGCAAATAAGACTGAAAATTTATTTATACAATGTTTGTTGATAATTGTGAATGTGTTAGTGTCTTATTTATTCTGTGTGGGATTAATAGTTATCTTAGATTTATTACACACAATATAATATAGTTTATTTATTGTGACAGGATGTTAATAAGGCATACAATAGAATGTGATGGTCATAAAATGATAAGTCCTTAACTATTATTGTATACTTAATAAATTTTACTTTGCAGAATTGTAATATGAAATTGTTATCCAGAGCTTTAAACTGTATATATTATCTTGTTAAAGACAGTAAATAACATGTCCCAGTTATTCTTTCAGATATTTAACAGTTTAATGGTGAAAAGGCAAAATGTTATTGATTATGCTTTACTTTTCATTTCAACTTCATCTTATTAATAACTTAATTAAAATTATATCAAGTAATCAGAATGAAGCTTTTTACTAATTAGCTGTTAGGCTATCAAAAATATATATATAGAAATTGGATTGCTCTTTACTGAACTACCCTACTGTGTTTACCGCAGTAGAAGTGTTGATCCTAATCTGTCTTATTAGAATGAACTTTGACTAGCTGATCATCACCATGTTAATTATTTCTGTATTTAGCCAAGATATGGAGTTATTTCCTATATACACAAAACACAGCTAATTGTTTATTACTGTAGAAAAGTTACACTTTATTTAAATACACATATTGTTGTGTTTAATGTTAAAATGGAATTAAATCAGTTCTGTCCAATTCCTTTTGTTTGGAATATTATTGAAACTGTTTTTTTGTAGATACTGTACATAATAGTTCAATTACAACATGCAATCTATTAAATATGACATTTTAGGTATATGTAACCTTAATATGGTTAAGATTTTTTTTTTAAAGTTAGATCTTTGGGCATGAAATGTTTGGTCAGTAGGGGACCTATCTTGACTTTTTATCTTGAATCATGCAACTGTGTATACCCAACCTTATTAACCAGTGGTTGTTACATTCCTTACTCCATCAAACATCTCTGTATATAATGTCTTCCTTACTCCATCAAACATCTTTGTATATAAAGTCCATATGATTTGCTCCTTTGTATCAAATGTGATGACTTATTATTATTATTATTGTGGTCCTTTTCCCCCTGTTAGTGATTTGAAGAAGAAATTGTCCATAATTCTGGTCATTTTACACAGTACATGTTGAGAACCATTAAGGGTTAAGGTAGGCCTCTTAGCGGTCCTCTAGCTATGCAGATTATAATTGTTTAAAGAGATTACTGTAAATACTCTTATCTAGAGTTGTGTTTGTGTTGGTTATCACATTATTGTACATGTTTCTAGCTACTGTAGACATGTAGAGCCCTGTAGTTGCATTCCCAGCTGTTCCGTTTACTTTCTGTACGGGATCTACCAGGATTTATATGTGTTCTAGCTTGTACAACCCTCTTCTCTGCAGGTATTTGCAAGTTGAGATTCACTTAACTATTTAAGATTTGGTAGAGTCTCCATCTTGTTTGCAGATTTTACCAGTTCTTACTTGCAGTATACATGTACTTGGTTTTACTTGTACACATTTTCAGCATACTTCGTTTTACCAGTACAGAAATGTACCCAGTTTTACTAGTAAATGTTCAATATTCTCTGCAGGTTTGGCAGGTTCATTAACGACACTGCATGCTTACTAGTAGTGGTTTAATTAACAGTGGATGTTGATTCTACTTTGTATGTTTGACCAGTAGAGGTTGGGCCGATCCACCTTGACTGCTGAACGTGTATACTGGGTGAGAAGTGGCCTGACAATATATACTCTAGTGCTAGTGATCTATATTCCATGGCACCGTCTTATGAAATCCAATTGTTAGACCTGAGCTAGCAGACCATGAAAAGACAATCCCTCACATTATATGGTTTTGAATACCTTATTGAGTAATTCCATTGTTTAATTGGTTTGAGCAGTATCATTTAGATTTCATTTTAAATGTCTTTTATTTGTTTTTCTGTTCAACTATTTGTTTACAGTTTTATTTTAAAATGGAAGTACGATAATTAGAAAAAGTTGGTCAAAGTTATTACCAAGAAAAGTTTTAGGTATTTGCTCATGGAAAGTGTGTGTTTTTAACCATATTGAGATATTTTAAAATAGTTTTAATTTTAAGAATGAAATGTAAATGATACTGCTTATTCAATTAGACATGAAAATGATATAACAGAGGTTAGATATTGACTCATAATGTGTCAAAATGGTAAGACACAAGATAGTTATTGACTTGTATTATGTCAAAATGGGACCATGCCCTTGTTTTGGTAAGTCCATCTTTTCATGAGCAAGTCAGCTCATTTATGAACAAAACAGAAAATGATACTCGTGTTATGAGCAAGAAACATAGTTAGGGATATGCAGACTTGGCCAACAACGTTTATTAATCAAATACATCTGCTAATGAATATTTTCTATACTGCTAATTTTCGGCTTTCGCTGGTGCAATTGCTAAGATGTTTATACATGTTATAATTTCCAGATATTCTGTTACCTCATTGAAGCTTTCTCACTTTTATGTTAAGCATGGTTTGGACTATTTTGAACACAACACTATAGAGAGTAACATTAAACCTTTTGGTATTCCCATTCCACAACTGTTTATTTTCCACGTTAGATATTGTGGTGTTTCTTATGACTTGATTGTGGAAATTGATTTGAATTTGGTTGTCATTTCAATAAAGGGTTGAAGAAAATTATGTCTGGTTATTGTTTGTTGACTGAGTGGATATAAGACACATTGTATATTTCATTGATTTACTGTATACTGGTTTACACTATGTGAAAACTGCCTTGATTCTAACAGAGTTCTGATTTACGTACATGTACACCAATCTAGGTTCAGGTTCACTAATCTACCTCTTGTTTCGGTAGATCTACCTTCAAATGACTATTTTAACATTTTATGATGATTTTGGGGAAATTGAATGTATTACTACAGTCTGAAACAAAATATTCAGTCCTGGCATACGCCAACTTTTAACAGTGTAAACAAAAAACTAGGTTTTGAGTTTGAAATATGTCTCCTGTTGCTCTTTGAACTTATTTTAAAATCATTTTTAGACAAAAGATGATGCATAACAACTTATTATAAGGATACGTTTCTGTAATAACTTACCTGTTGACACATCTATTTAAAAGTATTTTTGCAAAGAGTGTTCCGATGCTAGTCCTGCCTACTTATATCTAGATTCAGATTCACCAATCTCGTAACTCACCGTTCAGATTCACCAATCTAGTAACTCGCCGTTCAGATTCACCAATCTAGTAACTCACCGTTCAGATTTACCAATCTAGTAACTCACCGTTCAGATTCACCAATCTAGTAACTCACCGTTCAGATTCACCAATCTAGTAACTCACCGTTCAGATTCACCAATCTAGTAACTCACCGTTCAGATTCACCAATCTAGTAACTCACCGTTCAGATTCACCAATCTAGTAACTCACCGTTCAGATTCACCAATCTAGTAACTCACCGTTCAGATTCACCAATCTAGTAACTCGCCGTTCAGATTCACCAATCTAGTAACTCACCGTTCAGATTCACCAATCTAGTAACTCACCGTTCAGATTCACCAATCTAGTAACTCACCGTTCAGATTCACCAATCTAGTAACTCGCCGTTCAGATTCACCAATCTAGTAACTCGCCGTTCAGATTCACCAATCTAGTAACTCGCCGTTCAGATTCACCAATCTAGTAACTCGCCGTTCAGATTCACCAATCTAGTAACTCGCCGTTCAGATTCACCAATCTAGTAACTCGCCGTTCAGATTCACCAATCTAGTAACTCGCCGTTCAGATTCACCAATCTAGTAACTCGCCGTTCAGATTCACCAATCTAGTAACTCACCGTTCAGATTCACCAATCTAGTAACTCGCCGTTCAGATTCACCAATCTAGTAACTCACCGTTCAGATTCACCAATCTAGTAACTCGCCGTTCAGATTCACCAATCTAGTAACTCACCGTTCAGATTCACCAATCTAGTAACTCGCCGTTCAGATTCACCAATCTAGTAACTCACCGTTCAGATTCACCAATCTAGTAACTCGCCGTTCAGATTCACCAATCTAGTAACTCACCGTTCAGATTCACCAATCTAGTAACTCGCCGTTCAGATTCACCAATCTAGTAACTCACCGTTCAGATTCACCAATCTAGTAACTCGCCGTTCAGATTCACCAATCTAGTAACTCACCGTTCAGATTCACCAATCTAGTAACTCACCGTTCAGATTCACCAATCTAGTAACTCGCCGTTCAGATTCACCAATCTAGTAACTCACCGTTCAGATTCACCAATCTAGTAACTCGCCGTTCAGATTCACCAATCTAGTAACTCGCCGTTCAGATTCACCAATCTAGTAACTCACCGTTCAGATTCACCAATCTAGTAACTCGCCGTTCAGATTCACCAATCTAGTAACTCACCGTTCAGATTCACCAATCTAGTAACTCGCCGTTCAGATTCACCAATCTAGTAACTCACCGTTCAGATTCACCAATCTAGTAACTCGCCGTTCAGATTCACCAATCTAGTAACTCACCGTTCAGATTCACCAATCTAGTAACTCACCGTTCAGATTCACCAATCTAGTAACTCGCCGTTCAGATTCACCAATCTTGTAACTCACCGTTCAGATTCACCAATCTAGTAACACGCCGTTCAGATTCACCAATCTAGTAACTCGCCGTTCAGATTCACCAATCTAGTAACTCATCGTTCAGATTCACCAATCTAGTAACTCACCGTTCAGATTCACCAATCTAGTAACACACCGTTCAGATTCAAATATACTGTATATTCTATTACAAGGTTAACATGGTCAATATTAAGGTATTTAGGCTGACGTTTTGCTAAAACCGTTCACTGGAATTTTGCTACCTAATTGAATGCTACGAAATGACATATTATCTAAAGGCCATTCATTCTCTTCCGCTAGAAGTTATGGAGCGGTATAACAGCCTCAAAAGGAGACGACTGTGGGTATGGACATTCACAAAAGTCATAGTAACAAGGAACATACTTTACAGGTATATACATGTAAATGTAAAACACATTGCCTTGTGACTGCAATGGTTGCATAAACTTTACATAAAGCGTCTATTCGTAACATTTAATATTCGGCATTTGATATGATATATATAAAAGCTAGACATGTTATAAACATTATAATGTTTTTCATTTACAATAATTATAACATATCATACGCATTTATAAAACCACAGATTATTTAAAATGACACATCATCTGAAGATCATTTATCTATCTAGGTCATTTAGCCTTTGTTTTCTTATTTATAATATGCTAAACTATATTTCTAGGGAATTTACCAAAATAAAAGCCCTTATAATTGGGGATAAGGAATGCAGGTGGAATGCAAACATTTGTCTCGGAAAAAGCATTGCGACGTCACAATTGAAGTGACGATACTATGAAGAAATATGGACCCTCTAGTCTGGTATATCTAAAAATTGTTTACCACCTGGTCAATATATCAAATCAGCAGCCTCCTCGTGATTATGATTTAAACAATTAGGATAAAAGAGAGAATTGTTTCATCTCATATTATTGCAATAAGAACCCCCTTCCTATGACGTCATCATCTTCCTTGTAAAACACAGAAGCACTGCAGTAGTACCCCTTCCCAGAAACTTCTACCATCCACCATACGTCACTTCCTGTACAGCCTTGGCCTGGAATTCGGATTTGACATAGCTCCTGAAGGTCCTAGTCTGGTTGAGTTTGACGTGTCCTTTGTGGTACAGAAGCGCCACCCTGGCAGTAGTACCGGATCCACACGGGGACCTGTCCAACTTTAAAACATGTAGAGGTTAATAGCAGATTTCAGAATGATTATACAGAATTTTACCCAAACGGGGACCCGTAAAAACTGTGAAATACGTACAGCTAAAGTGGATAGCAGAACGATTACAGTAAATGCTTTTAAAGTGTTTTAATGGAATTTGAACCCTCGAACAGGTTTAGCAGAACCGGTATCCTATGGCATGTCTTGTTTTTTTTTCGTTATAAGAGAGGCAACTCTTACTAAGAAGAACGTTTTCCTCCGAGAAAACAAACGCACGTTACCTGTTTCTCTGCGAACACACAGGTGTGTGAAGACGGGATGTCCGTCCGTTCGTCCTGTCCGTCCTTTATCACTGTAGCAAAGAGGAAGGCGAGGTCGTCACTGTCCGGATGGCTTAGCGTCAGCTGTTTCTCCAGGGCGTCTAAAGGAAACATGTTACATATCAGCTTGTATTAAGACTTCTAGTCTTGCTTCATGTAGGGTCAAGGATATCAACACATTACACTATATAATTATTATTGTCACCGTAGTTAAATATTTGTTAAAGTCCTTTCAAATAAAGTATTTCATGAAAATGACCTGTTGCGTTGCACGTAACAGAATTATAGTTGTTCGATATAACCTACACTTTACAAATAATGTCATTAACGAACTATTCAAATACTATTTAAATAGTTCCTTATTATATGACCTGGAATATCTTAATATAATTAATGATACTATTAAAACAGTTAAATTACAGTATTGCCTTCCTATATATAATCCTGAAAATATAGTTGGTATACCTGATTCAGATTTACAGTTTGTTATAAATGATCAGTTATTTTTAGAAACACTATTAATGGAAATTAGAGGTAAGTCAATTTCATATTCTTCCTATAAAAAGAAACAGTGTTGGGCAAGGGAAAAGACCTTAATAGATCAAATACATGAACTGGAAAATGAGAATAATGTAGACTTAGATAAGTTACTTGAGAAAAAAAAAGAATTGGAAAAGACTAGAGTACATAGGATAAAAGGGAGTATAATACGTGCAAAAGCCTTATGGATTGATGAGGGTGAAAAACCTACCAATTATTTTTTTAATTTAGAAAATAGACATTTTACATCAAAAATCATTCCAAAGTTACAACAGGAAAATGGGGAATTTCTAACTAAACAAGTAGATATATTAAATGAGGTGAATTTTTTTTATAAACAATTGTAATTTATTGATAATGAAGTCGTTGACATAGATTTGGATGAATTTTTAGAAGATTTTGATGTTCCAAGATTAAATGTTGAAGAAGCGGTCAGTTTGGAAGGTATTATTACACTTAAAGAAGCATCTATAACACTAAAGAATATGAAAAGTAATAAGAGCCCAGGCTCAGATGGATTCACATCAGAATTTTATAAATGTTTTTGGAATCAGTTAGGTAATTTTGTGGTTAGGGCATTAAATTATGGTTTTTCAAATGGTCAGCTATCTATTACACAACGTCAGGGAATAATTACTTGTATACCTAAGGCTAATAAATCAAAGTATTTTATAAAGAATTGGAGACCTATTTCTCTATTAAACATTGTATACAAAATTGCTTCTGGATCAATAACAAGTAGATTCAAATTAGTTTTACAAAAAATTATAAACTCTGATCAATCAGGATTTATATCGGGACGCTATGTAGGAGAAAATACTCGCCTGGTTTATGACATTATGCAATATACAGAGGAAAATGATATCCCTGGAATGTTATTAATGGTTGATTTTGAAAAGGCTTTCGATTCTGTCTCTTGGAAATTCATAGACGAAGTACTTAGATATTTTGGATTTGGAAACGATATCAGAAATTGGGTCAAAATTTTACACTGTAATTCAAGCTCTGCTATAAACCAGGGGGGTAATTTATCAGCTTTTTTCAAAATAAATCGTGGATGTCGTCAAGGAGATCCCATCGCTCCATATATTTTTATACTATGTGCAGAAGTTTTAGCAATCCGCCTTAGAAACAATAAGAGTATAACTGGTATAAAGGTTAATAACTGTCCCATCTTAAACTCTCAGTATGCAGATGACACTTCTCTGGTATTAGATGGTTCTGAAAAATCACTGAAAGGGGCGGTTGATGAACTAAATATTTATGCAAAAATATCTGGTCTTAAAGTAAATGTAGGTAAAACTGAAGTTGTCTGGATAGGCAGTAAAAAATACAGCAATGATGTTCTCCTTCCAAATATGAATCTTAGATGGGGAGTTAATAAATTTACTCTTCTTGGGATAGATTTCCATGTAGATCTTTGCAAAATACCTAAAATGAACTTTGATAAAAAATTAGTTAAACTTAAAGCTCTTATTAAGAGCTGGAGTAGAAGGTTGCTCACACCTATTGGTAGAATTAATGTCATTAAATCTTTATTAATTTCTCAGATGAATCATCTGTTCATTTCCTTACCTAATCCATCTGAAAAATTTATAAAACAGCTCAATTCTGTTCTTTTCAATTTTTTATGGAATAGCAAAACTGATAAGATTAAACGGGACATAATAATCCAAAATTATCAAGAAGGTGGGCTAAAAATGGTTAATTTAATGTCTTTTATTGAAGCTCTGAAAATAAGTTGGATAAGAAGGTTTTTTAGATCAGAAGGTAAATGGGTAAGCATTTTAAAATCTTGTGTAAATCCTCATATCTTGGCTAACTCAGGAAACGAGTACCTTAATAAAGTTCAAGGAAATTGCAAAAATGTGTTTTGGAAAGATGTGTTTAGGGCATGGTATAAATTAAGAGCAAAAGAGGAGCTGTTTAAAAATGAGAATTTTGCCCTACTTAAGACACCCTTATGGTATAACAAAAATATTTCTGTTGGTAATAAAGTTGTTTTTTATAGTAAGTGGTTTAAAAACGGGATTATGATAATTAATGATTTGTTGAAAAACAACACAGACTACTCTTTCTTGTCTTTTAAGGAATTTTGTGATCTACATGGTACAATAACTAATTATCTAGAATATCATGGCTTGATAACAAGCATAAAGAATTATCTGAAACAACTTAATTTGCCAAACAAAAATGTGATATACCCAATTATACCGTTACATCTTGTAATAATTTTAAAGAAGAAAAAAGGTTCTCAAGACTTCTATAATATACTTATCAGAAATAATGCATCAATAACTGCTCAAACAAAATGGGGAACTATATTCGACTATAATCAGGAAACTTGGGGGAAAATATATGCTATTCCTTTCAGGGTTACAAAAAATACAAAATTGCAATGGTTGCAATTTAGAATTAATCATTATATTTTAACAACCAATTCTTATTTATGCAAAATTGGACTTGTAAATAACCCACACTGTGTTTTTTGTATCATAGAAAGGGAGACAATTACCCACGTTTTATGGGAATGCAGGGAAGTACAAAAATTTCTGAGCAATTTTGAAAGTCTTTTAAGTGCTCTCACTATTCCTTTCTCACTAAATAAAGAATCAATGATCTTTGGTTTTATCAACCAAACTGGAATTTATACCAGAATTGATAATGAAATTACTCTGTTCATTAAACAATATATATACAAAACCAGATGTTTTCATAAGTCACTTAATGTGACGGCTTTAGTCAATTCGATTAAAGATTACTATAAGGTTCAGAAATATATTGCTCGTGGTAAAGGGGAACAAGGCCTTAGAAGATTTACTTCTGAATGGGAAAAATGGTTAAAATTAGTAGAGCTTGANAAAAAAAAAAAAAAAAAAAAAAAAAAAAAAAAAAAAAAAATCAAATACAATGGTTCATTTTCTATAAAGACAGGAGAATACATATGTACTCCAAGTTAAGAGAAAACTCTGAGTGGAATTCCTCTTTGCGATTATAACGGAAACATTGATACCCTTTACCTTAATATTTATGCAGTAAATGAAGTCCTTTTGTCCCCCTACATCGACTTAGCATTTGCTAACAATATTTGTCAAATACTATCCAAATACATTTTTTTCGTTTTTAAGGGGAAATTAAACTGCATATCAATTTGTCCTAAATATCTTACTCGTACAATGTAAAAAGCTCTGTAATAGATAAGACAGTTCGGACTAGTTCACACTTCAACATTCTAATGAGTTGTTCAACAGATAAATCGGTCCGGGGGCAAAACGTTGATAACCATAGTGTAACGAGTTCAACTATTTGTGATACCGTTAGTCGTTACGTGTAAAGTGTACAAGGTATTAAAACCAGTATTCGTGTGCTTCTATTCAACGTCTTTGACTCTTCCGTATAAACCTTTTTAAAATCGCAATTCTTCTTGATCTAAACTTATAAGGACTTAAATGATTTACCTGTTCTGACCGCTGAAACAGATCTAATGATTCACCTGTTGTGGCGGCTGCCGCAGAGCTATTGATTTACCTGTTGTGGCCGCTGCCGCAGACCTGATGACGTCTGGAGCAACCTCTCCCAACCGGAAGTTGTACTGACTGTCCGGTACAAAGGCGAAGAACGATCCTCCGTATGCAATGTCTACTGTCACGTGACCATATCCAGGAACAACCACCCTTACATCTGAATGCAAAGGAGCGAAGTGTACATGCTGAGTGGGCAATACAAAGTGTAAGCTATAGGAGAATGAGCCAGGTTGGAAACAAAACAAAGAAGACTTGCATAACATTCCGACATGGGAAAGAATGCAATTTCTCATATTAGCGTGCCGCCAACAAACATAAACTGATTTGACAAGTAATGTAACTGCCCATTCAACTTGTGTCTTGGAACTTGAGGTTTAGTCATTATCCAAAAAGTGTTAATTAGCATTGGACAAATTATACAGAGATGACTGCTGGTCATGGTTCGCAGTATGGCACGGTAGCGAGTGGATAGTTAAACATTTTACTTGTCTGTAGCGTGGAGCTATACGTTGTTTTTATATAGCTACAACCATAATGTAGATAATGCTGTGTGGATACATATGAACAACGTATTTCATGACTCTCGCGACAAACAAGAGACCTACTATACGGTGATAACACATCTCATCAAACCGATATAGCCATGTAGATACCGCTTTAACCAACAATCAAAACGTTATCGCCAGAGATGCTACTGTGGCACCCCTGGGTTGCCAGGAGTCTCGATAGTCGTCTAAAAAGTAGGAACTGGTAGAGGAAAACAGAAGGCAAGATAGGAAGTGTTCAGAAAACTCTTCTTTCGATCAGCCACAAAGATAGTAGGCTGGAGACGGAAACAAAAGTCACAGAACTGAAAAAAGAAACGCTGAAACGGAAGAGAGACATGTATGACGAAAAAAAAGAACACAGCTGAAAAAAAGACAACGAATCAAATATCTTGAAAGTTTTATTTGCTCAATACTGCGGGGAGAAATCAAAAACTGTAGATGAATTTGATTTGAAACAAAGAAGAAAAGTAAAGATAATATGAAAAATTGTGAAAAGACTAAAATAAAGACAAGTGAAGATCAACGGAGAATAATCTTCCCTTTGTGAGTTTAAGCAAAAATATGAAAGAAAAAAACGAATTGAAGCTGAAAAATCCATTCAATGGACTTGGAACTAATGACGTTGGAAACACAACAAATGGCAAACCTAGACTCAATTATGATACTTGTATGACTCGAGTCCTTCACTATCTTAGAACACTCAGTTTTACATCAACGTGCTGTTTCCAAGGGATACGAGAGAAAGAAGAAGACTCCTTAATCCAGAAATGAAAGAGCAGCGTGAAAGGAGCATATTTGACTTAATTGGTAAGAGACCATTTGATGGTCGACGGGAAACTCTACACGGGCCATCAAATCGACGTAGAAAAACAGAGGTTAAGACATCGTTTGTTTACATTGTTTTCCTGTACTTTTCTGCCAAAAGAGTTCCATTAAGGCCGCTTAGGCTGCGAAAAAGTTAAGGAAATTTTACTTAGCTAAGGAGCTCCTTAGTTAAGTTAAGGAACGTTCATGAAACGCATTTTTCGGAAAACCTTAGCTAAGGAATTCCTTAGCGATTTTAAGTTAAGGAAACAGTTAAGTTAAGGAACGTTGATGAAACCGGGGCCAGTAGTTATAACAGCTACCTCCTAAATATAAACTAAAAAATAAGTAAAACTTTAGCAAAGAAAATATCTAAATGTAAATTCTTGAAAAAGTACGATGAGAATACGACCAAGTGTTCCGGAGGGCAAAGCTTCTTCTGTTCCGTCGACGACACTTGTAAAATGAATCTAAAACAAACCCGAGTAATGCCACGTCCTCAAAGGAAGAACCAGAGTAGCGACAGCACACTTATGAGCATACACAAAACCAGTCACCGTCATACCCAAGGAAAGTACTATTGCCCAATGAGATAAACATGGCGACCAGAAAACTTGTCCGTATTTTTCCTCAAACTGCATCGTCTGAAACCTAGTGCTAGAAAAAAACCAAGAGTATACCGAAGCGTCAATGAAACCATAATTCAAGTAATGCCACGTCCTCACATCAAGTAATGTCACGTCCTCACATCAAGTAATGTCACGTCCTAACATCACGTAATGCCACGTCCTCACATCACGTAATGTCACGTCCTCACATCAAGTAATTCCACGTCCTCACATCAAGTAATGTCACGTCCTCACATCAAGTAATGTCACGTCCTAACATCACGTAAGCCACGTCCTCACATCACGTAATGTCACGTCCTCACATCAAGTAATTCCACGTCCTCACATCAAGTAATGCCACGTCCTCACATCAAGTAACCGGATAGTGATAACAAACCACAAGGCGCTCTAATGAGCATAAGTTAAAACATCGACCTTTATATCACACAAAGAAACAGCATATTTTGTCTGTGAGATCATGAAGGCTACCATAAAACTTGTCCTTAGTCTTAATTAACCTGCATCTTTGGAAACCCTGAGTTGTTAGTTTGTCCGTCAGCAGTCGACATCTATCATGGAAGTCGTGACATTCGGAGCAAAGTCTTGAGTACAGAATCTACTGCGACATGTAAACATCGTAGGTAGGGGAAACATGGATGCTGCTACAGAAAAAGGTATATACCATTGATGTGGTGATTGAATTTCTCGTATTCAAACTTCCCTTTTTTTCGAACAACATCACGGAAATCATGATATTCTGAGAAAGCATGTAAATACCGAATCTACTGCGGCATGTAAATACCGAATCTACTGCGGCATGTAAACACATGGGAAGCAGAGAGAAAGAGAAAGTTTTGAAAATCGAAACTGTTACGCTTATCGTACAGATTATGTCACGTTTTAAGTTAAGATCGGTAAAATCTGCCGATGTAGAAGGGCCTATTCCGTCTTTGCGTATTGCAGAGTTATCTTCTCTTGATAACAGGTATTGATTGTTACGTCATTTGTTTATGAGAGTAACGTCATCAATTTTTGAGAAAACGAGGTAATTTTCTCACACAAACCAATGACGTAACAATCAATACCTGTTCTCAAGAGAAGATAACTCTGCAATACGCAAAGACGGAATAGTGTCCGGGGGTATGCATTTCTTGTTTTCGGCACGTCGTCTATATATGTGAATGTGAACATTTTGGGAATTGGTTAGGGTACTGTTACCAGTCCTGATAATCAATAAATAAGCTGTTAGAGTTGTTGGAAGTTTAGGGCTTGCAATATAAAGTTTCTCGTAGAATGTGGTAATGGAATGATGTACCCGGCGAAGAGTGAATATGTAATCTATACACAAGAAGCGATTAAAGAGATGAATATCACAATCTGTTTGTATGGGAAAATCCCTGCATGCGAGGAAGTAAAAGTAAACCAAAGTATCGGTGTTACTATGAGAGATCAAATACATGGACGTTTAATACTTTATGCTATTATGTTACAGGAAACTAACTAATTCTGCTTGTCAAATTATAGTGATAATTATTCAGAATATTAATATGCAAAACTGACATCCTACCTATTTATATATTGATATACTATTGATTTTACGAATTCATGTTTGTATGATTATTGTAATACTACATGATATAATTATTACGCACTTTGCTACACTGAAGTAATTTGAATATGATAATAGAAATATCATTGTCATTGGTTGTGGCTGATCACTACCGGTGTTAACGTTGAATCGCGACACAGCGCGGCAGCAATTTCATCACTGCTGGAAATTGTTCGCAAAAAGGCGCTGCGGTAGGTGGATTACTGCAGGTGCTTTATTGCGATCCATCGCGGTAGCGGATGGATTTCCGCATGCGGCGGTTTGCGACATGCCGCGGTGGTGATTGATTACTGTTGGTGTTGGTTATCGACAAGGCGTGTTTGCGGGAGGATATCATGCAGGGACCTCTGCTGCTGGTGGTTCGCGCCACAAACGCGGTGGTAGATGAGTGTGATACAGGGATCACTGCTGCTGGTGGTTCGCGCCACAAACGCGGTGGTAGATGAGTGTGATACAGGGATCACTGCTGCTGGTGGTTCTCGGCAAGGCGTGTCTGCAGGTGGACATCATGCAGGGGTACTGCTGATGGTGGTTCGCGACACAATGCGGTGACGGAAGGGTGTTATACCGGGATCACTCTTGGTGTGTAGGTTCACCAAGCGTCGTGGTGGCGAGAGGATGGAAAAATAATTTAATCCCTGTCGGGTTGTGTTTCTGTGTAACCCCACCTTATCCTCTGATATTTTGTTATACAAAATGTAACACTGTAATCCGTTGATGAACTCTAATGTCATTTTCTGGTTGTTTAGGTGGTTTACTAGGTCATCAATGGGTGAAGATGACTCCAATACTTAGTTTCTAATATTGAGCCATACGTGTGATACCATGAGAAATATGACGCCTTATGTCAAACAATTGTCCGATATGTTATCATATTTGCGTGGTCTCTTTCAACTCAACTTGTATCACAGCTAAAAACATCATCTGTATAATAAACTGTTTGCGGTTTGATGATAATGGAATACAATAATAAATTAATAATATTTATTTTGAAGGGATTAATTTCATTTTATTGTTGCCACATATAACACAAATTCAATACTGTACATAAGCATTTACATATTGGTTTGCTGTTGAAACACTTGTTTTAACAAAATCTGTTGCTGGATTCAATATGTTATAGCAGCTTGTAAAACTCAATAGTTAGGTACGAGTGATGGACATAGGATGACCACATCAAAACAAAGAATTGTTGATTTAATTATATCTACATAAATCAAACTCAAATGGCTTCAAATGTACCTACGCTTTGTGTAAGCAAATTTTACTTCCTGCCCTTTAGTACAACGGGGGATTTTTCTATTGCCTACACCAGGAAGTAAAGACAACGACTGTAAATAATCATATCATGTTATCCCAAGTGAGATGTACCATAGATGGTCCACCGTCAGAATAACTTCACGCGTGCAGAAACTTCAGAAACGCATACACTGATCTTTAACGGTGTTATAATGACGAAAGGAGAAGCAATTGAAATTCCATCAAAAGAACGAACTGTCTCGAATATCAGGCGGGGTTGATTGTCGAAAATTTCTGAAGTGACAATGACAATGCCATTTTTTTAGAGAGCTGTATAATATTTACATCATGTAACTATTACAATAAGTATACATAAATTAATACATAAACACATCAGTACATAAATCTATAAATAGGTACGGCATACATTGTACGTGTAAACATTCTTATAGTTATTATGGTAATAAATGTGACAAGGGAGATTATCAATTTTCTGGTACAAAACCGAATTAGTTATGGAACATATTTTCCCTCTAAAATAATGGCGACACGTTAGTTTACCTTTTCTCTCATCTATGCACGGGGTTTTCGCATTCCGGCAGATAATTATATTCATCTCTTCATTAATTTCTTGTGCATGTATTATACTCTCGCCCTTGCGTTTATTATTCCATCAATCAAATCAATACAGGAATTTTTATATTGCATGCCTTACACTTACAAAAGTTAACAGCTAATTCAGGATGTCCTCTCATTTAGAAACTTTCATAATAATAGTTCATGTTAAGATATTCTGTAATTTGCACTTCAAATTTCCTGTTTGCCAAAAAGACATGAATAGCTTGTAACCAAAACAATTTTCCGAAACATTCGACTTTCATGCTCTTTCCACTACAAGTATCATATCTCACATTAAACCAAACGAGAGCCTTTGTTCCTTTAGAAAGGCGAACGACGATATAGATATAAAGTTGTAAACTATTTTGTAGCATATTTTGTGGAAAACACGACGAGTGTGACAGGGTGGAGTAATTTGACAGGGTGGATTAATGTGACATGGAGGAGTAATGTGACAGGGTTGAGTAGTGTGACAGGGTGGAGTAATGTGACAGGGTGGAGTATTGTGACAGGTGGAGTAATGTACAGGGCGGAGTTATGTGACAGGGTGGAGTAATGTGACAGGGTGGAGTTATTTGACAGGTGGAGTAATGTACAGGGCGGAGTTATGTGACAGGGTGGAGTAATGTGACAGGGTGGAGTTATTTGACAGGTGGAGTAATGTGACAGGGTGGAGTTATGTGACAGGGTGTATTAATGTGACAGGGTGGAGTAATGTAACAGGTTGGAGTAATGTGACAGGGTGAGTTATGTGACAGGGTGAGTTATGTGACAGGGTGAGTAATGTGACAGGGTGGAGTAATGTGACAGGGTGAGTTATGTGACAGGGTGGAGTAATGTGACAGGGTGGAGTAATGTTACAGGGTAGAGTATGACAGGGTGGAGTAATGTGACAGGATGGAGTAATGTGCTCGGTGCATCCATGCAAAGAGACAGCTTTACCATCAAACTGTACTAAAAGCTGCTCAATTAGTTTTGCCAGTGTAGGGTTGGAGTACTTCACGGTTGGAATCACTGATGTGTGTTGTAGTAAACTTGAAGGCAATCGGAGCAATATAATAAAATAATAAATCTGCAATGCAATTTTATTTTTTATCATTTTGTAAAGTCGAATATCAACTATGACGTTTCACTGAGAAGAAAATCACACACATATAACAGCTATTTTTTCAGTATTTTAACGCCCTTCCCCCATATTGTGTTCACGCCGACTGTCTTTTTTAACATATATCTTGTTATCTTTAATTTAACCGCTAAAGTAATACGAACTATCAAAAGGATGAGAATGTGTGAGCTAGAACGTAATTAGGACTGCTATTTAAGCTCAACAAGGCCTTGATTGTATTTACACGACAGACAAGTCTCGGATGACTGTTACTGTTCGTGATACGCTATTGAGTAGTTGTGTTGAAAATATCGTTCACTGTACAGTAGACTGTTGGCGATTTATACATCTATGTGTTTTAATTCTTATACATCATAGAAAACCCACTTTATCTAATGAAAATATATACTGAAGGAGCACATCTGTTCTCAGTAACTAATTACGTAGATGAGCTTTACACCAATACAAATTGTAATATACAAATATTTATCTCTTTATGCGTGTTTTAATTTACCAACCTAACTAATGTTCTTTACTAATTGTCTATAAACATATGTTCCTATAGGGAACGCAATGATATTAATGAACTTGTAAGTCACTCTTTTCCAAGCTTTCGGGCTTAGCCCTTCGTCAGGGATTAAATATCACTGGACCTCTATGTCACATCCATCTTAACAAACATGTTGATAATGAATGTTCTTTATCTATTCACGAATCACGCATTAAAAATGAACTGTCAGGTCAGGTTGGTGAAAACACATTAGTGGCAGAATGTGAGCGTCATTACTCTATTTTTTTCTTTTCTTTTTTCAATAATATAATACCAAATATGACACATCCTGTAACACGTGATATTCTATATTAAATTCGAAACATGTTAATATCAAAAGCTTAAACTAATGTGTCGTTGATGGATACATCATAGTAAGACATATTTTGATGGCGTTTTCTCTTTTTTTTACCTTTAAACACATTTCACTGTATTTATGCGTAAATGTAAATATGATTTTGTTGAAAATATATATATATTGTGCGCGTGTTTAAACTAAACCTTCAGGAACAACAAAAAATAATGTAACTTAGTGTTTTATCATGGTTTCTGTAAGTTCTGTGTTTAAACCCACTTTTGCTGTTGGTATATATACATTTCTCTTTAAATCAGGGTTGAACATCAATAACCGAACAGTCGCACATTTATTCCTTTGGGGAGCCCCATATTTCCATGCGACCACCATCAGATAGTTTTTGTAATAAAACAGTGTTCAGGCTGACATGTTAGTGTTGTTTTTGTACTCTTTTGTAAAGATTGACAAAGAGATGCCGTAAAATAAAAAATAAACCGGAAAAATCTAAACGGAAGATAGAATACAAAGTTGTGAAATATTAATTTTTAGAGGTAGAACTCACTTTTACATGCGAGAAGTTGATATAAATATATATTTACATTCTGTATGCTTAGACCCATTGACAAAAATTACATTCATAAATGCATAACACAGGTGTTCATAGAATCTCAGCACGTGGGAACTGATAGTAACCTGATCACACTGCGTAGTAATACACTACAAAAACTACTCACTCGGAACGACCGACCTAGATGCTTAATTCTTACATCTTAAAATATTATTGAACTGTGCTTTGTGAAATATCCATGTATTCACGTGTCCTGTGCTACAAATAATCATTGAATATGGAACTACATTTTGTTGGTTTATTGTTGTTGACGGTTGCTAAGATCTCCCACGATAGTGTCCCATTTCCCCCCGAAAAAACACTGTTCTCGCCACTGCGTTGCACCCGTTTATAAAGCAGGAACAAACCCTGTTTATTTGTTTTATTCGTTGGTATATCGATCCACTGAAAGGATTCGTCAAAGTAAATATAAGGAATGATATTTATTTTTTCAACATTTATGAGGACATAACAACAATGAGATTTATGATAAATTTTACATGAATCGCTAACGAGATTCATTCAATATGTCCATAAAACCATTGTTGTTATGACCTCATAAATGTTGAAAAAATAAAATCATTCCTTAAATATCTGAAGAGTTTATACTTGAATAAGCAAGCATGTCTTAAAACGTTTGTCGATCAATTTTTGTTCTAAAGAACAATATTACCCCATATGATTTCGAGTACAGATTATAAGACTCTTTCATGTCCAGGGGTGTAGGATAGGGAGGGTGGAATTTCCCTATTCTACACCCTTGGGCATGCGAGAGTATTTTTTCCTCCTCCCAACAACAAGAATAAGCTCAGAAAACTTTGAAAATGCGTTTTGACTGGCTACCATTTTGAAAATATCATTTTTTCCCCTGAGTTTTTTTGACGAAAACGAATTCGTCAACGAGAATTAGCATACCCCATATTTAGCAAACAAAGTTTGCGTAGAAAACATAATCTCATCTCTCTAACGTGTTCGGAGAATATATCGTAAACGGTTTTAATTCCATCGCGTTGCCTTTTCCGCATTGCGGCATCGGTGTTTTCCAAATTCGTGACGTCACGTCATAGTTGAGCCATTGTGACGTCACGTCCTCAGCAAGCATGGCTACCTTACATGGCCAGCGTTATCTTACTGTACATGACCGGATATGAGAGAAAACTGTAATTGAACCCGCCTTACTGTATTCCGACTTTTGTTGCCCATAAAATATACTTACTGAGGTTACATGCAACTATTTTCTGCATTTAGCGTCGGAACATTACCATTCTTATTAACTCATAGGTGTATGTATGTGGTGTAAATATGTTTTAAATATAACATTTGCTAACATATAACATATTGTCGTTGTTAATTGTTTGATTATGAAATAGATAAATTAACCGGTTACTTGATCGGAATATTTAAGCATTGATTTAGCGCGCATTATGTTGTTTGCTTGCAAAGCTGTGTCATTCAAATAGATCATAAATACCATACAAAAACAGTTCAATACTTATATTTACGTTTTCTCTGCCTCTTATGTTCTTTTTTAACTTAAAATTCATATTTAAGATTAAAAATGCCCGCCTTATCGACAGTCCACACAATTTCGTTCAATAGTTTGAACAGCGTATTGTCGCGTGCTGATTGGCAAACAAAGTAGTACTTTGAAATTTTAACAAACACTTCAATTTTATTCCACAATTCAGTATCAATACAATTGCGTATGATATGTCTGTAGGGTAATTTAAGTTTATCAATAGCTGAATTGATAAGCTGAAAGTTAGATTTGAAATTGTTTTGATTTTTCCCCGGAACAAATTTCGCGCATGGACAAATACAGTGAACACCGTAAATCCGACCTTGCCCTCCACGAGGGAGTTATTTTTGGAAGTTAATTCGAACTTTTCT